>NC_049983.1:19847638-19912254 GCF_000003815.2 Branchiostoma floridae | reverse complement strand
GGGCAAAAAAGTAAAGAATGGATAAATTAGGACACGGTATCTTATCCAAAGGGAATAGGAGTTAACGGATTTGTTTTCGTTAAGGGCTAAGCAAGTAAAAATTTTTACAAGCCCCTGAAAATATTATGGTTGGTAGGTAGTATTTTTTAGATCTCAAGTGATATAACCAAAAAACTGAAAGCCATCAGGTACTGGTATTAAACATATTGTAAAATATGCATAGTACACCACTACAAGTACAATAATAGACTGAACATAGAAATACAATGTTTGCTACACTGTGTACACATTCTTACATCAACTGGTCAAGCATTAAACATCCAGTGTGAAATACAGAAAGTCTGTTTTGAATTTTTGACCTGGATATCAGAAGGAAAGTACAAATGTATATCCCTATAGGCCAGCAACTAAGGAAAAAATCACCTAAGGGATCACCAAAAAGGGGTCATATTGGCCAGGTGGTTCTCATGTACTGGTGGTCACTAGTTGTAAAGTTGTACAGGTTAGACTGCAATTAAGTTTGACTGTATAGTTTAGGCTGTATGATTTGTCAGAAATTCTACTGCTAGCTATACTGTATGATAACCTACATGTAGAGATGGTCGTAGTGGTGTACTGTGGATCGGGGTCTGTGGTGTTGCTGCTTGCATCCCCAGCTTCCTCCTCTTAGGCTGTAGGTTAGGTACGGGTAGTTCACTACATGCTGTTTTCTTAGGGCTGGTTACAACTATAGCAGGAGGAGGAGGGGGAGGGGGTGGTGGAGGAGGAGGGGGAGGTGCCTGTGTGATCGGTGATGGGGGCGGAGCTACAGATGATTGACAGTCTGACATCTGTGACACGTCCAGGTCCTGGGTGTGGCAGTACTTCAGGACCTCCCCGTACACGTGGATCAGGCTGGTCTTCAGCGCGGGGGGCACGGCCGAGCTGTCCAGGGTTCCCATTCGCTGCAGGATGAAGAACAGGTCCCGCATGTACTCATCCATCAGCCTCTGGTTGTCCTAGGGCAGAAAATAAACTTTACAATCAAGCAGTGCAACAACAAATTAGCCTGATATGCAGCTGTATCATAGCTCCCAACAACAAATTAGCCAGGTATCCAGCCGTATTATAGGTCGCGACAACAACTAAGCCTGGTATCCAGCCGAATTATAGCTCCCAACAACAAATTAGCCTGGTATCCAGCAGTATTGTAGCTCCCGAGGCTTTTCTGTCGTCTCCGCAAATATGTATCTGCAGACAGGACAGAAGGGCCTCGGGAGCTATCAATATGGCTGGATATCAGGATAGCAACAAACGTCATTTTAGTTTCATGTCATTGTGACCTGGATTGCACCCAGGCTAGTGGCAATAATTTCATTGTGAATGCAGCATTGATTTATGGCCTGATTTTCTATCCCATGACCAAAACATATAATCTAGATCATAAAGTTACTTACCATTCGCATTTCAAATTCAAATACTCCCCATCTAAAACCACTGTACATTTTCACTACAATGTAAGGTACAGAATGCTAATGTTAGTCTTGATTAGCATGATTAGTGTTACTGTAGTAAAAGATGATTATCTAACCTCATTGACCTGTTCCCTCAGAAGTCTGTCCCTCTCCTGTAACAGGCTGATCCACTCACTCACTACATTGTCTTGTATGGCTGGAAAAGCCAACATAATATAAACCAGTTAAATTTGTTCAAGCTAAGCTTGTTTTTCATTCTGTTCATATTTACCACAATACTAGTAACTGTGTAGTCATAATAATTGTAAAGTCACAATAAATGTGTAGTCACAGTGTAAACATCTTGACATATGGTCAAACATAAAAATGAGGTACCCGTACTATATCGTATGTACAGTCTTCATGTAATAGACACACCAATCATCAACAATACAGCAAAGGTCATAGTACATAGTAAAGAAAACATTACCGTTAAAAATCAGATAACACGTACAGAGTCAATAAAGATGATGTTTAAATTGCTTACATAGCAGACACATTTTGGTGTCTAGCACGAGTCTGCATCATTATTTAAATTGAATTTTTTTTACAATACCGGTACTTTGCCCAACAGATACACGTCTAGTTAAACGAGGACAACAACAACAACAACAAAATTTAGTAGAAAGCATCAAATTTGTTATGCAATTAGTAGTAGTTATATATTAACAGCTATGAAAGTTAAAAAGCATGGGTCTCAATAGTAATATTCACTGGAACGAAAGAAAGTCACACCCTACTTTCCCTACATGTGGGTATTAGTAAAAGACTGAATCATTTACCTGTGATGTCTTCTTCCTCTTCAGGTGTTTCATCCAGCAGTTCTTCTCTCCTCTGTTCCAGCGCCCGTTTCCTGGCAGACCTGGACAGTCTCCTGTCCTGCCAGCTGTACATCTCACCTTCCACACTACTGTCTGCCTCAGGGGTGGGTGGTGTTGGCTCTGTGGGAAACGTGGGCTAGTAACTAGACAGTTTAACTTTGTAGTAACCTTCAATTTTGATATGGATTACCAGTATTTTTGGTACAGCCAGAAAGCCTCTAACTTGCTAAAACAAGCACCCAGCTCTACATAAGGACCACCTGTTCAGTTGCTATGTTTATTCATAATTGTACAATGTGAAAGTACTGTGAGTGACAGGAGGGTGACAACACAGGCAGCTAGGAATTATCAGGATCACCATCAATGGATATCCCGATGTAACTTGTAGACAAATATGAAATCAAATTTATTACTATTCAATAGATCTCAATGTCAACAGGTATTCCTCAAACCCTATATGTGGGGAATCACTGGGAGGAATATACGTTTGTATCTAGTATATGATTAAATGTGAATGTTGACCTGATGCAATGACTTTGGATGCACATTTATTCAGGTATGAATAAATTTTGACAGTTACTGCTAACATTTATCACGTTTACTCGACGCCACGGGTTTACTGAATGTCAAGTCGTAATTCATCCTAGATGTGTGTAATATTCATAATATCTTCATGCATCATCTAAAATTATAAACAATTGCCTTGCTACGAATGCAAAAATTGATTTTAAAAGTGCGTACCAGGTTGATTTTCTTTATCCACGGCAGCCATCTTGGGTTTTGAAATTCGTGCTATCTGAAATCACGTGATCAGGAACCAATCCTCATTGGAATGCGACACTTGATTATAGGGGACAAATTTGATATTTTTTTGTCCGATAAGGATGGAAAATTGTAATTTTACTGATATCTTTCCATTAGAATAGTCATTAATTGAATGAAGAATAGGTTTGAGAGGTTTATAACATGTTATGTGCTTTCTAAAGTCGAATCTGTTTGGTGCATGAGGAGGTCAAAGGTTGCAACGCATAGATTGATGACGTAGTCCGCATGAGGCTTCGAATGTTGCCGCGCTTGCTTCGATCTCCACTAGTTTCTTTAGCTTTATGTCCCTCTTCTTTCGTTTTGTGACTTAATCTGCACTTTTGTTTGTCCACCAGTCCCTCTCCATCACGATGGACAGCGACAAGGAGGAGTCGTCGGCTCTCTCGGTCAGTTGAGGACAATCATCTTTCAGCATAGTTGGGGAGGGGGGCAGTTTCAAAGTGGAGAAAAATGATGTATTTTTGTTTGTTATGGTGCGGTGATATGCCACCATTCATACTTTCCCACAGGAGGTGCAACGCTCAGTTTGATTCAGCAGTTCGAAAAAGTGTGCTTTACTTTGTGTATTATCTTTGAAACGCTTGGATTTGACCTTGATGAATTAGCCAAGTGTCCAATCATAAATTATATAGTTTATCATTATTATGATACTTTAGCACATAACATTAGGATGTAGCTGGCAGCAATATTAATCGCAAGAACTCGGTCCAATTCTCAAAGATTGAGTTTTTAGATGGATAAATTATTGCTGTGCCTTTGGCTTCAGACTATCTGTTGATGTTGTTGTCTTTTGTTGTTGTTTGTTATCAGCAAGAGGAGCTGGACCGTCAGGAGCAGATCGCTAAACAGTTCATCATGCCTGAACGTCAGGCCAAGATGGCGCAGCTCTTCAAACAGGTGGAGCCCGTACAGTACTGTATCTGTCGCACCTCCGACACAGACAGGTTCATGATGTGAGTTGGTTTACAGTTGTAGTTGTTTTTGTTTGTTTGCAGTTGTACAACAGGTAAACAGCCATGCAATGTAACACACCAGTTTTGTACATTCAATACAAGCTGCTTAAACCAGGCTGGTAGGTTTGATCAACAACACTTACCTGTGTAGGTTACTTAAGGTTAGGTGCATGTAGACATCTGGGATACCAGCACAACTATAATTTTATCTTATGGCTATGTCTGTACAGATTTTTTTTTAAATTGTTTCTTCCTATTACTATGATCATAGAGTGGAACTATTTGCCAACAAGTACTCTAGGGGCATCTTCATCAAATAGTGTCAGACAGTGCTTGCAACTAGATGTGCGAAGGTTAGGTGTCCAGTGACTGGACACTGAGTGTAAGATAACATCGCATCTTACATGCCTGCAAAGGGTTGATATACAGCTACAGATACTAATCAGATCTGCATACACAAGTGGTATTTGAGCCCAGTCTAAGGTATCAGTCACAAACTACATGTATGAACTGAGTAGCTAGTACTAGTAGGATTGTTTTAAACTCTTCCCCTACAGTGGCTGTGAGAAGTGCGATGAGTGGTTCCATGGAGACTGTATCCAAGTCAGCCAGGAGATGGCCAGGACCATCAAACAGTGGTACTGTACAACCTGCATGGGTAGGTGTGGGTTAGACCATTATACCAACATTGCCACAGGATATTGCTGTACAGTGTGTTTCCTTTGCTTGAAGCCTTGCCAAGTAGCAGATGAATTTTTTTAATTGCAACAAGGAAAACGCATGTCTGAAAGTGTAATAGGAAATGTTAATGTATCAATATGAGCTATATGTCCTGTAATGTTTGAAGTGTAACACTAACAATAGTATAATTCCTGGACTATAGAAAAGAACACAATAGTTTGAATTAGTTCCTAATTCTTTAAAAAAATGTATGACATATGTTTCTGTATTTGTGTTTGTGACTGAGGTGTTACTGACAGTTAATTAACCCTGATATCATTAACACTCATGAACAACAACTCCATATTCCATTCACAGAAAAGGACCCAATGCTTCAAATCCGCTACCACACAAAAAAGGAGAAACACAAAGAAAAGAAAGACAAGAAAGAGAAGAACAAAGACAAGAAGAAGAAACTGAAGAAGCTCCTGAAGAAGCACCGTCACAGCAGCAGTGGCAGCGGCCTCGATGTCGCCTTGCCCTTTGACCTCGAGAAGACCAAGAAGGTAGCAGTGTCACAAGTGTCACTGTCAGAAGAAACAGTATGTGTTTGAGTTGTACAGGGCAGTATGGTGGATTGGGAACTTACTCTGCAACCACTGTCCTTTTTATTATGATTTATCAATAACTTCTCTTGCACTTCACTATTGACAAACATCTTACATAGCAAGCACCTCCTATCTTGCAAAATATGGAAATTACATTGATACTAAATAAAATCATTGTTTATCCAAAAAAATATTGCTGTTTCCTATATCTTAGCATCATTTGAGTTTGGATCGGAGCTGGTCCCAGGAGAGATCTCGATCGCAATCTGTACTAGTAGAATTGCCGATTCTCCTAGGAGAGATCCCGATCGGAGTTGGTCCTAGGACTAGCTCCGATCGCGATCTCTCCTAGGAGAATCAGCGATTCTACTGGATCGTGATCTCTACTGTGACATATACATTTATTCCATCTATTTGCAATCATTATGGTTGAAACATTGTTTCAAAATGGAAAGCTGTTGCCTGACTTAAATCGCGCTCCTAGTGGCCGGCCCTACAATTGCCGCCGCCCTAGAGGGGGTCATTAACCCCAGCCAGCGAGAGAGTGTGTAAACACAGGGTAGAAAGCTGTAGTTTATCATGTAATTGTCATCTCTCTATGAACACTTTTTCCAAGTTGTTTATTACAGTATTTTCAGAAAAATTGTGATGCTTTGTTTCCCCAGCTGACCCAGCAGCAGTTAGCCAACGCCCTGAAGAGGTCGTCCCGCATGTGTGGGGAGTGTGACGCCTGTCTGCGCACAGAGGACTGTGGGAAATGTGACTTCTGTAGGGTGAGTACAGCACTGCATGTTGTAGCCAATTCTGCATGTATCAAGAGCATAATGTAAGCTCATTTATTTCTGCAAGGTCTTTTATTTATCACTAGAAGGGAAATGTAGGGTTTTCTGGTGTTTTAGATTTAAGTATGAAATTGAAGACAGTATTGAACTTTGTTTCAGGACATGAAAAAATTTGGAGGTCCAAACAAGATCCGTCAGAAGTGTCGTCTGAGACAGTGTCTCCTGAAGTCAAGGGTAAGCAGTAAGCACTACAATAAATTGTACTACCGGTACCTCTTTTGAACTGGTACTGTATTTAGCATGTACATGTATTTTAGTACTTATGTATGTGAAGTATGAGACTTTCTTCTCTACACAAAGTATATTTTTCAGTTATACATGTACTGTTTAATGCCTTGTTTAAAAGATGGCAGTTGTAATATATTACAGAAGCTGTTGAAAGACAAACTCGGCTGTCCCATATCTCAGTACATCGCACAGCAGAAATCAAGTACTTTGTACCTCACCAAACTTCTTGTCCTGAGCTTATATTCATATGAAGTATTAGACTTTTTTACACGGAGTATATTTTAGAGGTTACAGACATGATATCTATATAATATCTTACAGAAACTGTTGAGAGACAAGCTCGGCCGTCCTGTGTCCATGACCCGGTACATGGCGCAGCAGAAGGCCCGAGCCTCGGCAGCTGCAGCCGCAGCCAGAGCAGCTGCAGCAGCAATGACGACAACAACAGACTCGGAGAGCGACGTCAACTTCTACAGCAACTTTCTACAGTCACAGTCTAGCGGGAACAAACATGACGCGTATGCAGACATGTCCGGCAGAGTGTTTGAGGTTCACAATTCTTTTGTTATACTTTCACATATTTGATACCATAGATAAAACAGAAAAAAAGTAAAAGCAGCATCCATAGATCTACTAGTACTGAAGAATTTTTATATTGTCAAAGGTAAACACTTAATAGCTCTAATGATGTTCATCACTTTACCTTTACCAACTTGATAAGAAAGATTCTGCTGTTTTATTTTTCGTTCTAGATACAGTTTTTAAATATTGATTCAACAAAGTTAGTCATTCCCAGAGATGAGATAAATGTTAGATAAAAGTCAAATTTGTTGAGGTATGAAATTATTAGCAAAGTGATGTATTTTCTTGTTTTTCTGTAGTCTATAGGAACATCAGACCATGACTACACTGTCTTCCGTAGTCCTGGAGAAAAGAAGAGAGCAGTCAAGTTGAAACATGCACAAAGTAGGGAGAAAAAGGTATGAGAAGAAATCTTTGATAATATAGAATAGTGTTTCTACGTGCAAGCAGGTCTAACCCTCGCCTGACAGGGAACAACAGACAATAAACAGGATAGTGAGCAAGTGAGCGAGTGTGAGTCATAGATATCCTCTCAGATTATTCACAGAGGCATACATATAAAATAAATGTTTGGTAGTTTCATATTTGAGACAATTCACTCAAAAGACAACACAGTCTGATCACATTTAAAATTTCAGGGCCAAAAAGCTAAACCAAAGTCAGTCGGTATTATCAGGTAAATAGCAGCAGCAGCGGTCAGTTCTGTCATACTAGTGTTGTTTTCGACAGAGTTGTTTAAAATAGAACCATGATCTAACAGGAGGGAGGCTTTGGGATCGGTCCATTGATAAGGATAAAGGCCTGTAACTTTGACATATTACCCACAATGCGTCACACAGTGTATGTACACTTCAAACCATGAACTAGCTTAATACTAGCAGCTTTTGGTCATACATCTCTCATGTATAAACTATGACAATGCTATTCTAGCCCAAGCCAGCCAAGAAGGCCCTACAGCGACATAAGAGGAAGGCCACCTCGGACGACACGTCTGGTGACAAGGTCAAGTTTGACGACTCTAAAGACCCCCCACGACAGTGCTACGGTCCAGAGTGTGTCAACGCTGCCAGACCGGGGTCCAAGTACTGTTCAGACGACTGTGGACTGAAGTTAGCCACCAAGTATGACAACATTTATTTTCTGTGTACAAAGTTTCTTTCCTAAGTTGTAGACTTTTATGCAATTGTGTCTCTTTGTGTACATTTTAGTGAAGCAATTTGTTATACGTAAATTACTTTCAAATGCTAAGTCACATCTGTTCAACCCTACCAAATTGAGTTTTTCAAACCCTCTCACCTCTATGTAACTGCATCAGATGTTGGAATCTGAACCTTTGCTTTCCTGTTTTGCAGTCGAATCTTTGAGTTCCTACCGCAGAGAATTCAACAGTGGCAACAGAGCCCCTGTATTGCAGAGGAGGGTGAGAAAAGGTAGGCCAATGACATGATATTTTTCATCATATTTTTCATGAAAAGAGGCATCCATTTTCCCAGGATATAAGATCAAAATCTAACACAATCCCAAAATGTAATTTTTTTAGTCACTGTTTCTGATATGGATATGTTTAATGTTGTTGCTAAAAGCAGTGACTTAGTTTTTGCTTTTCGTAGTGTTCTTTTGAACTATGTTACAGGGTAACATGTTCATTGACATTTGATCAATTTCCTAGAACCTTGGAGAAGATCCGTTCGGAGCAGTTGGAGGCTCGTAAGCAGCTTGCTGTGTTGGACAAGCAGAGCGGCGAGCTGGAGAAAACGATCGAACGTGCCAAAAATGTACCGATAGATCCCGACCAAGACGTAAGGATTCAGTGTCTTCTTACCTTCAGCCAGAAAATAATGATTCTATCTTTTGCATATGTATACTTAACTTTTCTATGTTTGAGCATTAATAGCTGCTTTTAAAGAGATAAGTATTTGGGACATTATAATATTGAAGATGTCACTTCATACTGTAAATTGTGAAATGCATGGACATATATTAATCCCTCTTACTACAAAATTAAATTCCCGCCAATTTCAAAAATGTACACTACTTCTTTGGCTGGTACTATATTGTGTAAGGCTTTGTTGTCATGTAATAACAGAATTTGTTAAAACAACACCTTTATTATTCCAGAGTCAAGATGAGGGAGGTGGTGATGACACAGAGCTGAGTATCTACTGTGTCTCCTGTGGCCACCCTGTCCACCCACACCGCGCACTCAAACACATGGAGAAGTGCTTCGCAAAGGTTGTCATGTCCTTCTGTTTTCAGACAATGGTGATAGTGATAGTCAATAGTGATATTTCTGTAGTATGACGTTTCTGCATCTGTATGCTATAGCCCTTCAGCATAACACATGGCTGCAGCAGGTTATGTCACATCAAACAACTTTTCATGCCTGGAGTTTGCACAGCTAAATCAAAGTTTCAAGAGTATCTCTTATATTTACAAATACATAATCAATTTTCAAAAATATTTTTCACTGTTGTTATGGTCCTGGGCACTCTATAAAGCATTTGTCAGTGTACATGTAGTATTAGAACTTGTTGATTTCAAAGTAGTAGTTGACTGATTGTGTCTCCTTTATTTGTCCCTTTAGTATGAGAGTCAAACATCTTATGGGTCCATCTACAAGACAAGAATAGAAGGGTAAGAATGCCTTCCTGACACACTTTTTATACATATTTTGTGTCCTTGGTACAGATATTGATTCATTTGCTTCATGTACATATGTAATTAGAAAGTGCTGTTTTTCACATACGAAATTTTAGCTTGAAATTTTTCTCCTGTTGTATGTGTGATATATGGCCTCTATATTTGAAATCATGCTGTTTAATAATGTAAAATGTTGGTTTGTTTTCTGCAGAGCCAATTTCTTCTGTGACTACTACAACTCCCAGAATCAGACCTACTGTAAGAGGCTGAGAGTCTTGTGTCCAGAACACACCAGGGACCCAAAGGTAACATTAACCCTTTTCCTACAGCCTGTTGTCAACACAGATCAGGTACTAAAAGAGATTACATGGTAGGGAGAAGGTTAAACCTTGCAGCAATACACCTAGCCTGATTAAATCTCGCTTATAGCAGCAAGCCCTGCCTCCTGCAAGGAAGGGCCAGTTACAGCCCTGGACAGAAGAATTTGTGACACACAGACTATAATACACCAAAATCTGTACAATGTTTCTGTACAATGTTTCTGAAGATAGGCTCACAATGCCCCCTATCAATTTTGCAGGTGAATGCAGATGATGTTTGTGGCTGTCCCCTGACCAAGAACGTGGTAGACACTACCGGAGAGATCTGCCGGGTCTCCAAAAGGAAATGTAACAAGCACTACGGTTGGGAGAAACTACGCAGGGCCGAGATTGACTTGGAGAGGGTCCGACAGGTAAAGGAACATATCAACATCAACACAACTTTGTCAGACATAGAAGGAATTGTACTGTTTGTAAAAGAACACAAAGTTACAGAATGAACATTTCTTTTCTTTCTTACAGTGGTTAAAACTGGACGACCTCTTTGAACAAGAGCGTAACATCCGTTACGCCATGGCAAACCGTTCAGGACTGCTCGGCCTGATGCTACACCAAACCTTCGACCATGATCTCATGAACCAGCAAAACGTGCCCTTCCAGCAAAACTCAGAGTAACTCAAGTTTGGGTCGCAACATCATAATGTTGTACCAAGATGGCAGCTTTTCTTGTTGACTTAGATACACACTGAACTGTGGTCATTATAATGTTGTTTGGAATTCATAGTTTTGTCCAGTGTCCATCATTGCATGTTGTCACAGAATCTTGTTGCTTATGATGGACAAAAACTGTGTCCAATTCATCATCTTGACAGACAGAATTTGTGACCCTGATATGATAAAGTTAGAATCAAGCTAGAGGGTGAGCAAGGGTTTGCTAGGATGACAGAAAAAAATTAGGCCTGGGAAACCCTTTTTAGAGCCACAAAGCGTACATTTACAGCAAAAACAAAAGAATGACCTAACACATCACCAATGATTAGGAATGATTACAAATATGATGATACACATTTTCTACTCATTGAATAGGAAAATAGCTGAATTACTAGTTCTGACAGTGTAGCATTTCTTCCCATAATGCAAGAAAGGAAATTCATTATAAATCAAAACTTTGTCTGGAGTTTGGTCCAACTGTAGTTGGATTTTTGTAGACATTCGCCTGCATTCATGATAGATTGTTTCTACAGTTTAATGTTGAATTGAAGTTCAAATGCATGCTAAGTATATATGTAACAAATATTGTTACCAATTCCATTTTATTCAAAAAGTTTTATTTTCTGTACAAAATATTTTATACTGTTCAAAGTTCTACTACTTTATGACCAATAGGTAGGAATATACTTGTGATTGTTATATGAGAGGACTTACAGTTGTAAATAATATTAGACTAGGAATATTGGCAGTGCATGTTGATGAATATCATAGCCTAGAGATGAGTTGAAATAAAAGTAAAGAATTTCATGTCTGTGTGAAGCACATTGTGATTTTTCCAAGTTACCCAGACATAAATTTAAGTGCTTATCTCTTTTCTTACAGCTTGGCATACTTGCAATGAGCTATGACAGACATTCTAAATTACTTAGTACAATGTACATGTACAAATTTTCTTTTGTGCCAGTGAAGTCTATATTGTAACTCCTATGATTGGATGCAAATGTGGCAAATATTTAGTTGGCAACGTTGTATCCTGCAGTCTTTTATTCAAGAGCATAGTTGTGCTTCTTTTAGTATTTGTGAGAGCATAATGTGGGACAAACTTTATATGTAAGAAGGTGGTGGCTTTTTGAGCGCTGAAGTTTGTTTTGGGGGGAAGGTCTGATTGGCGATTTTCATCTTAATTCATTTTAATAGCTTATGATGAAAATGCCAAGAGAGACAGTTTCATTTAAAAATGCCAAGAGAGACAGCTTTCGTGCGAAGGAGGCTACCTCAGTAGAAACATCGGTAGGTTACCTTAATTAGGGTTTGAAAGTTGAGAGGCGTAAGGAAGAGTGCAGTGCCAACAAAACGTCTGGAAACTGTCACAGACGATAGAGACTGACAGTAAATGGCTTCAGTAGTATAGACGTCCGGAGTAACTGGTCTTATAAGGTCAGCCGACCACGGAAAGGGTCGCAGAGAAAGGCCGAAAATGAATTACGCCACTCAATTGGATGTAGTGACCCCTAATAAGATAAAGAGGTACTACGGTATTGGGTTTGTCCTGAAACAGGGTCGCCAGGAAGGGACTTGGCGTGAAAGCAATCAGAACGTACACGTGCACAGGATGGGTCAACCGAGACATTAGAACTATTAACAATTTTTGAACGATGACATAGGAACGAAACCACGAAAGTTATCATGTATAAGGTTTACCTCAATTTTATGAATACAAACTCATTTTTAACGATACAATAAAGTCGTGTCTTCATTCGTGTCAGCCGCGTGTAGTGTTCCGATTGTCCGCAAGGCGTCCCCACAAGGTGGTAATGTGTGAAGACCACCCCACCCCCATTAACCTCCCTTGAACCTGGATCTCTTGGTCTTCCATCAGACACGGTTGACCGAATGAAAGACGT
Source organism: Branchiostoma floridae (assembly GCF_000003815.2). Lineage (NCBI taxonomy): Eukaryota > Metazoa > Chordata > Leptocardii > Amphioxiformes > Branchiostomatidae > Branchiostoma > Branchiostoma floridae. The sequence continues at coordinate 19,899,667 of NC_049983.1, read as the reverse complement.
TCCTTCAGCCGCACGCGGCACGGATCCACTTAGCAAGTCCTGCAGTTATCCCTGACATACAAGAAGAATGTATCCCTTTCCACCGACCCTTGCGGCTCGCGCAAAATCAATTAAACTCGCTTCACAACAGCAGTTGTCGGCCAGAACTGGCTCATGTTGCCGCCCATCACACTAAATCTGTTCCCACACATACACAAAGGGACAGATTTAAGGCTGTTTGATGCCGTCTCTATGCGCCAATTTCAGAGGAACTAATGTGGTTTCCATTCAGCGGTATGACCGTCAGTTAGCATGCTGACAAGTGAAAGCGGGTTATGTTTCTTCTCGACAGTTCCTGCAAACCAAACTGTTAAGAAGCCTTTTCATTCTTTAAGGAGGTAATGAAAATGCACGATTCAATGAATAGAGATAAGCATCGGGTGGATCTAGTTTTCCGCTTCCCGGTGAGCATATATGTTATGTAATGTATTTCTTCTCTCGTACTTTCGCACACCGAGTTGTGAAATATTGTAGACGATTTTGTGAAGAAAGGTTAGGGGGATAAACGTCTTACCTAGTTTGGTACTTCTTGGTAAGCATGTATGGTACGGCTTTCGCTCCTTTGTATAGGATTACATATTTACACAGAAAAGACAGTCATGACATTTTCAACTAGCAAATCTTTGGTTTGTACTGACGACATTATGCTCAGCGCAAGACACGCGCAAATGACATAGATGTTAGTATCGACAGAAAGTTATCATGAGCTCTATTTTGCTTCTTTACTTCAACAGCATAAACCCACATTGAGTAGTTATGCGTTGTGAAATATTAGTCTCTACCGTTCCATAGCAACACTCCATAGGTTGCTAGAAAAATTGTGGAAATTGGGCAAATAGACTGAATGATATACCATAGGAGTAAGTCGGCAATAGGAGTGCATTTTACAAGGTAATTAAAGTGGACCTTTAAGGAAGAAGGCGACTTTTCACAGACTCCCTATGGCGTAAACGGACCTCTAGAGCCGGGTTACTCATTTGGCATATCATTCCGTCTATTTGACCAATTTCTACTAATATTGTTCCTGCAACCTTTGGAGTCAGACATTGCACACATTTTGGAACTAAGCGTGTAAATTCAGTAATAGGCGTACCTCTAAACTGTCGGTATAGGTCTAGACGATCTTGAAAATTATAGTTTAAAATGAAATGAAACAAAGTTGCCTTGCTCAGCCTAAGTAAAGACTACATTTACCAACTGTAGCCCGAGAAAGTGTACGTATGCCAGACATCTCGCACTAAAAAGCAGATATTTGGAAGTCATCCCGACCAGCCAGCGTTTCTACTTAACAGGCTAGCCGTTACTTGGTTACAGGTGTCAGAAAGGGTACATCGCACCCCGAACATCTCATGTTAAAATCTAACGCTCTGTCTCACAGATTTCACGGGGTCATACTTTAAGAAGAGCCTGTGACGTAACCTCTGGCGTTCTGACAATCACAGCGCCGGAAAGTACGGCACTAAAATCTCCAAGCAGATATCGAGTGGCAAAGTATCACAGACTCAATACACGTTACGCCTTTTATCGGAAAATCTTTGGTTTGCATTTTCTCAGAGTGACAGTTGCGGATGTGCCGTACAGAAGCCAGGTTACCGTAGTCTCTTGTTAATGGCTACTTCTGTTCTAGCGTACGGAATAAAAATCGCAAGACAAGTTAGAGTGGGCATTGACACAAACTTGCTCTCGCCAAACGGAATCGACGCTCAAATCCCGCGCGCAGGAATGGACTCGCCCAAACAGCAGGACTCAATCAGACAAGAAGCTTGACTGTGACTTGTTAGAATCCAGATCGAAGTTTTACAAGCAGATGGCGGGGCCGGCAGAAGGGGTCGTATGTAAAGGTCCTATACATAACTATAACAGGGCTGGTTTTCACATCAAGTTGAATATCATCACTTTGTGTACGGACACTGCGTCGTTTACTTTATAGATCTAAGACGTTGCATCAGTACGCAGCTTCTTGGAACTGTGCCTTCTCTTGAAGTAAAGAACTCTTTCTCACCAGAAAGAGCTTTGCACATGTGATAACAATGATGAACCAGCATTTACACGACTTTTATTGAGATACTTCAGTTTGCAAGATTTGCAGTAAAGTAACCCTTGGGCATGTTTACGATAAAATACAAGAAGTTCCCGCCATATCAAGGCCATAAAGATGACGCTCGCCAAGTTCTAGCCACCAGTTAAAGTTATAACCGTGTTGAATGATGTGACGTTCTGTAAGACTCTTTCGTTCTAACGATAGAATATAAGAACTTCTCGCCACACAAACCATAAAGCAAGGATTTCCCGCCATACAAACCGTAAAGGTGGCGTTTAGCCGCCATACAAACCGTAAAGGTGCCATACAAACCGTAAATGTTGCAGATATTTGCCGCCATACAAACCATAAAGGTGGCAGATATTTCCTGCCATAGAAAACCATAAAGGTGTCAAGGATTTCCCGCCATACAAACCGTAAAGGTGGCGATTCGTCGCCATACAAACCCGTAAATGTGACAGAGATTTGCCACCATACAAACCATAAAGGTGGCAGGGATTTCCCGCCATACAAACCATAAAGGTAACAGGGATTTCCCGCCATACAAACCATAAAGGTGACGGGGATTTCCCGCCAAACACACCGTCGGAAGGCGACGCTCGTCAAGTTCTAGTCACAAATGGGTTATACAGTGTTATAACCTTTGTTAAGTAAAGAGTACAACAAGGAGATTGCGATGTAGAATCTCATTGGAGACAAAGCCAAAAGTCTTAAGCAGTGCACGTTCCTTGTGGCCCACTTAACAAGACCACGCGTGCGAGTAAGACCCTTGCTACCTCTGCGTATTAACATCAGGGATTTTGAAGTAAAGGTCTTCCAAGAGTTCGCGCTAGCGCTGAGGATCATTCCCAAGGACATTCACCCGCCAAAAATTAGACTGACCCCCTCTTCTAGACGAGACGGCGCGAAGGGCGCTTCTTCAATGGATGATTATTCAAGGCGAGGATGAGTCTTCATCTCCCAAGTCATACCACGAAGCCACCAGAAAATTACTCCAAAATGAATCGCGCTACAGCACAAAGGAGCGTAATACGACCCCCGTTCAGGCGTATTTCGATCCTATTTCAAATGACCAGCCGTCCCGACCTCGGGGTCAGCTTTCATCCTTCTTTGGCCGCCACTAGTGACCATGTCCACTGATGTTGGATACGTTTCCAGTCTAGAGAAGGATAGCCCGCAATAAAATCTAACCCTTGCTATTCATTATAGGTTCCCGAGCACATCCCTGTTGCATTATCCCTTCGTTTCCCAGACGACAGGCGGTCAATGGATCGGTGGCTTAGTACGGACCAGTCCGACTAGACAGCAAATTGCTCAGGATATAGCGAAATGCGGCGAAATACTCAGTGATCCTTCAGTGGGTCATCTCTCTGGCTCTGAAAAAAATCAAATCGGTCGCAAAAAGCTGTTCATTTTACCAGTCGAAAACAAATATTGCATCTCGAAAAGTACCAAATATGTGAAACACATTACTTGAGCTCGGGCGCCAATATATAATATTCTTCAAACAGAATTTTCCACATAACCAAAAGCCGGTGTCCGGATAGGCTTACACTATAAGATTAATGCGCTATTTTAACCCACATGATAAATAAACAACTAGCCTAAAAACGGCGTTTCACAATGCGGGTTGCGGAGACACACGTGCGCGCAGTGTGTCTTACCCCAAGAGGTTCCTACATTGATCGACAACCCGGGTGCCTTTCTTTGGCCTGTCTTGACGGGCTGGTATTGACATCCCCGGGTGTATATGTAGTGAAACGCCCCCGTAGTTCCTGCCCGGTGGTCTAACCTGTGTTGTTATTTGCCGCAGTCGACTTGACCCTTCCGTACGACTTACAACAAGACATCTAGCTCGCACTGACAGCGGCACGTCGGAACGCAGCCGCCCGCCCTGGAATTTGTCTTGGAACGGTCGCGTTTTAGTCCTGCGTTCCTCACGCCGACTGTTGTAAAAATCGCTGGACAGCGGGACGGAATACCAGACCTGCTCTGTCACTGTGTGCCCGTGGACAACTTGGTTAGACGCCACGGCCAGCCAGCGAACATGGAGCGCAGGACTACGGCGGTTATCTCGACTTGTTTGCTGTTGTGTGTATGCGGTAAGGGTAAGTGTGGATCTATATTTGTAAACCTTTTCGACGAGACGAGTTTGCGTTGTTTTGACAGGTGGTTTAGTAAACTAAAGGTGATGGAAAAGAGACCTACAAGTCTATTCTTGGTGTGTATATATATATATATATATATATATATATATATAAATGTCTCCAGTAGCCCATTCACAGACCACAACGGAAGGGAATTCGTAAGGTATTGAATCAGACTCGTCGGGGGGTCGCAGGATGCAGCAAATCCGTCCTGCCATTGCCATATTCTGTACTCTGGCCACGTAAAGGCAACACAGACAGTGTACAGTCGCGTTGTCGCCTCTTTCCTGGCCACCGCAACGAGATTGAAATACCGTCCGGGATTATTGCGTTCCGCCACAGCCCATCTAGGAGGGGACAACATAGATGATACAATCCTGCGCACCGATTTGTCGGTGTCGTCACTCAGGGCGATTTTAACTCCAGAACCACAGTCATCTGTTGCGTTATCGCGCCAGCATCTTTCCTACTAAATCGAGGCGGAATTCTTGGCTGAAAATTCACCACCCCAGCAGGCATGGTGGTTGCATTTAGAAGCAAGCGAAGCGTTTTAAATGTAGGTCCCGAAGCTATAAAAGTCCGCCCAACTAGACGCAACGAAGCGTTTCTCAGGCCGTGACGGGCCCGGATTTAACGGGGCGGGACGTCTGTCCTTGTAACTACAAACACATAGGAACTTAATTTGGAAGGTCAATAGGTCGGAGGAGAATTGATATGATAAAGGTAAATCAGAACAAGACTGGCGACCCTGACACGTCTGGATCCGGGCAACCTGCCAGCGCACAGCGCGTCCACACACACCATTTACGATTGAGAACGTTTCAACTAGGCTTTTGGGGAGACCTTAACGCGTTTTTAAGTTGTTTGCGCACGTGACGATTTTCGTGATCGGACTTTTCCCCGACGCTTCTCACAAAAGACAGTCTTTCCTTCTCAGCTGACCTCTAACGGAAGTATGGTCATGGAAAAAGCAAGTAACGCGTCAGGAAGGACACAAGCCTCGAGTGACAGATTGTGTGTATATCCTGAAGTTTGCATACAGAGTGTAGATCCCAACCCTACAGGGCCCCAGCTACAAATGTCCTGCGGAAAGAAACGCACTTCGTGTACGCACAATCTCCGCTACAAATCATGTGTGGACCGCTGGCCGCCAGCGCACTGTCCTAATCACTGCCATAGTGGCAGGCTGGATGGGCCTGATGTAACGGAGCGACAGACAGATCGCTGTCGCTACTAACAAAGTATAAACTTCTGCCAGATGGGGGGCAACGCAGCGTGCCATGATACAAACTACAGTAGTAAGTAACAATCCTACTTTAGTGGACACCCCCCATCGGTCTTAGTTAGATTTAATAGACAACCACGCTGGGGTAGAAGGTAGCTTTGTGTCACATGGAGATGGTTATCACGCCATCTTATGACGCACTCCGATAGTATCTGTTGCAGAGTTGTCCTAATCTAATCCTCGGTAAGAGAGGAGGCGTTGATGGATCGTGTGGATCACCATCTTTCTTTCTCCCTCACTACGGGAGTACCCAGGAGAAACTGCAGATGGGGTGGCGATACAGCGGTCAATAATAACGGGATAAGGCATTCTTGATATAGATATACTGTTCCTTCTTTACTTCCTCTTTTGCTCATCTATCTAGCTATTCATTTATTTTCGTTCTTGTATTCTTTGTCTCATTTCTTGTCTGTGTCCGTTCCCCTACATCACCCTCCTTTTTCCTCCATTCCATTTTCTTTATTTCGTTTCCGTACTTCATTATCTTTCTGCTTTCCGTTCTTTCCATCTTTTTCCATCTCCCAATACCTTACTTTTCCATCTCCTTACATATTCGTCTCTCCCGGCTTATATAGCCGTGAAGAATATTCCATACGAGTTAATAGTTTTATCTGGATGATATCAAATTTACGAGCAATCATTTGCTGACAGGGCTGGATTATATATAAGTGGGTAGTATCGGCCCTTAGTTGAATACAAATGCTGAAGCGGACACCGTTGGCAGACCCCGGTGAGTAATTCATGGAACGTGCAGTTTGATAAACCGACCAAGCAACCTTGTGGCAACGGTCTAAAAGGTCGAGCGGGAAAATACGTCACTGACATCTATACTTTCAGCCGAGCATCCCCATTTCTTCATCACGCCTTGACTATCGGTTCCACCATCTGCGCCGACATGCTCACAGACGATGTGGTCTGATCTGAGTGCACACATGTGTGTGTGATGCTCCGATTGCTCTTCGGTCCATTCTTTAACTCCGAACACATCGTGCGAAGATTTTATAATGAAAGCGCCGCGGGCTGCCCGATACTTCAGCTTCGCCGGCCGAGAAATGATTAAAGGTAGCAGATCTGTGGGCGATTTAAAGTATACCGTACCGCAGTGGTGACAATAAGACACTTAGCTCGTGTTAGAACCTATGATCAAAATTTAAAATGTTAGAAATTGTTACGTTGTGACTAAAACATATTTTAGAAGAAAGGTCACGTTAGCAGGCTGTTCGCATCAGAATGTTTGTAAAGCGTGTGTATTGACTGATACTGACCGATGCTATTTGATCTAGCGTAGCAGATATTTGTGGACAATTTCAATTTTACCTGAGAGGTAGACTTTTTTGACAGGCCATGTAGAGAACTGCCTTAAAAGAAAACTTACCACCTGAACATCTGCTTGGAGATTATTATACTCTTGCATGCTGGGAGGTCTATAGGACAGCTTGGATCCGTAACACTGACAGCTCGTTTCGTATAAGGGATTATTGAACTTGGACCAGCTCCAAGGTCAACCATTATTTTCTGCTGTACAGACACTTTTGTTCTCCAGATGTCAACATCTCACTAACTGGTATGAGTATCTTCAACTTTGGCGCCACTTTATAACTATGATTAATGTAACAGGCACAAGCTTCGGTGGTCGACAAAGTTTGCCAGAACAATCCTTATCAAATAATATCAAATACTGACTATCGCTTGGGGCTTATTCGGGAAAGAACATAGTGGTCAAATACAGCTGAAATAGGTGACAAGATCATCCGTTATTTTCACTGCGAAGTCTGGAATGGCAGTAAAAAAAGTTAGACAAGCCCCGCTTTTTGTTGGAAAAATTTCAAACAAATGTTACCAACAAAGTTGAACCCTCAAGCGATATCCACGAAAAGGTTGTGACCTCAAAACAGTTAACATATTGTGTCTGTGGCAAAGTTCATGATGGCTCGGTTCTGACATCTTGAACGGACATTGACTCCTGACACCCTCGCGGGGGTTGGAGGCAGAAGAAAAAGACAGACATCCTCAGCATATTGGAGATGTCATACGCGTCACGAATAACTCCGACCAACGCCCCCCGTGTCACCAAAGGTCAGATGTCCGTCATTTTCCCTTGCAAATTGGCGGGAAAAATAACTAAAATCGCTGGAGGCTAAGTTGTTTCCCATATGGAATCATCTATATGAATCACATCCTTAACACTTAAGGTCCAGATGTTGTCAACTTAACGTTTTTACTTTCCACCATGGTATTTCCACTAAGCGACTGGGCGGTCAAGAACTGACGTAATATTTTGGGAAGGTGGGACTATGTTATAACGGGCACATTCCCACGTGCCCATTTGATTGTATGTGGTCTATATTTGTAATAACGAACCCAGCTGTTCAGTTGACTTGAACATGCCGACCCTGGTAGTGACCTATGGACAAAAACTATTTCCCTTGGTGCTTTGCTGTTCATGAATACCGCCAACTTTGTTTCTCAAAAGAAGCCCCTTGTTTGTTTTTTCAGTATTTGTAAGTTATTTTTTTTATTTAGTATTTGTTTTGAATAGTTTTCTTTTTCTGGTTCTGCCCTATCCCCAGTCATTGCTGGTCCGTTCCTAGTGAAGTACATTATATTGCACGGTTTACAACTTGATTACGCAATCGATATCAGGACACCAGTATTTTTACGACGGATTGTATTTATCTCAAGGCAGATGTTGTGGAGTGATATTGTGATGTTTTTTTTCTGACGCGACCATCCTGTCAACATTTACTTTTTCCTGTCAATCTAGAGGATGTTAATCTCAGAAATTGAAAAGACGACAACATTCTTCCCAAATGTTTTCATGCCTTCTAACCATTCTACAAGTAGACGCGATGTCCTGCTCAGCGTTTCAGTGTTTTATGGATGCTTTGCCTTTTGGGGGCATTTCGGGGGCAAGTCTATCTATCTAGTGGCCCACGTACAAAATGCCCCCGTAACGCACATAAAACAAAACGACCCTTTCATCTGCTCTAACCATCTCGAGCATGTTTTGATTTGTTCTTCTCTTTGACGTCACACCTACAGTTGTCGGGAATTCCACGCCCACCCCCACCCCCGTCACACCCTCAAGTTGCTACTATCAGGGGGTGAGGTACGAACCGGGCGAAACCATCTACGAGACGACGGGGTGTTTGGGGGGTGGCGCCATGTGCGATGAAGAAGGCAATCTGATCCAGTGGGATAATATTGGATACAAGTGTAAGTACGACTTCCTGCCTGTGGCATGAAAAATAGGCGATATAATCATCTACAACTTTAACGTTAATGCGGTACGGCATGATCACCATGCGTGATTCATGTACCATCAAGAGGCTTGGAGGAAGGGGCTGGTTTTGTGTTTGTTCGGTCGGTTTATATTTCAGTTACTGTGGTTTCCCTACTCTCCAAGCAGAGGTTGGTGGGGAAAATTGTGACCTCTTCCTTTCATCGAAAAAAAACTGATGAAAGGAAAAGGTCACGATTTTTCCCACCAACCTCAGCTTGGAGAGTAGGTTTCCGCACCTTCGTTATGATTTGCCTCAATTTTGATAATAAGTGCTAATCGTATTGTATCATTACTAATTTTCTTATCAGTTTTTTTCTCTAATCATGTTTTTGTCAATATTTTCATGAAGGCTAATTACAAGACTCAGGAAATTTGTAAACACGAGTGTACAGCCGATTTTGTTTCAATGAAAATTTGCGAGGAACTTCAAGAGGAGAAGACCCTGCCGTCCCCTCTATATCCCTAACAATGAATTTGATTTCATTTTGGCATTGCCCCAAACGCGTGACTGTTTATGGTCAGTCCCCTCACAGAAACAAGTGACACATTTTGTGTACCGTCTTGGCATCATTCCTACCCCACGTCCTTTCTCATGCCAACAAAGCCGTTAGCGAGATGAAGGTTTCTCTATCTGACCTACATCTACCTTCCGTGTCGTTTCTTCAAAGTCCAATAACGCGCCGGCTAAACCCGTCTATCTAAGAACCTGATAAGATGACGGGACTAGTTACTGGTATTTCCTTTCTCCCCTCAGGCTGTTTACATAATGAAGAGTATTACGAAGACGGCTCCTCGTTTGAAGACGAAAACGGAAACACTTGCCACTGCCGAGCGAGCGAGTCGGGCGAGCCCGTGCCCCCGATCTGCGACACGACGACGACCGAGCCGCGCACGGAGACGCCTCGGAGACCTTCGGCTGTTTCCGGGTGCGACTACGACGGGGCGCATTACGAGCCCGGGGAGACGATATACGACGTGCCCGGATGTGACGGTTACGGCGCTTACTGTGATACACACGGCGGGGGAGTGGTGTACTGGGACAACGAGGGATACGGATGTAAGATTTACTTGAATTCTTTACCCAGAGTCCCTTACGCGATCCCTTACCAGTAGGTTATCTCATCGAAGCTGCGACACGTTGGCGTCCTCGCTATGTCCTAGCGATTTGACAGGGCATCAGAAATCAGCATTAAGCCTTGTGTGTTTTCTTGTATTTTAAGTCAGATTTCTACGTTTTGCATGATATTCCCATCATCAAGCCACAAATCCAACTTAAGACGCAGCGACGCCACAAACGTGCCGCAGCTACAGTGAGATTCAAAGGCGACATAACAAATTAACTTTTAATTTCATGTAATTTCGAGTTTCATCTGATAATGTACTTCTAATATATACCTGTGCCCTTTATGCCCCAAATAATGAAAATCCGTTTGTCCTTTCTTGAGTTACTAGTATACTCTTCCAAACTTTATAACAAAAACGCCCATGCAGTTCCAGAACCTAAGCCACTGCTACCTAACCCGAAGACCATAGCTTGTTCAGAACAGAAAATTTAAAACCCGAAAATTCCACAGCATTCCCAAGCGTTCAGTAGAGTCATTGCTTCTATATCATGTATATCATACCAGACTGCAATGCGCTGAGAATGTGTTGGTTGGAGTTCAAGGCTGCGATATGGGCTCAGTGGGGACAAAAATTGATTCATGTCTGCTCAGCAGCTCTCATAAATCGTAACTTGCGTCTAAGGCCTTTTCCATTTCCCTGATCGCACCCAGCTCAACTTTAAATAACATAGTCCATAAGCGAGAATCAGGAGACGGGCATTAGCCAAATAGCCCGAAGGCCCGTAAAATTGTCGCGCTATTGATGCATTAGCCGAGATGACCCTCGTAGTCGCTTGGTTATTTTATCTGGCCGGCAGCTGCCAGAAAATCACTCCAACAGCGGGTTTCTTGTAAACTCAAAGTCCAGACGAAGGCGGGGGTGAGATTACGGTCATTTTTGAACGCGCCTGGCGCCTGGTGCCTAAATATTACCCCGCATTTCTCTGATCCTGACCGCGACGTCCGGCTTTCTAGGTATTTACTCTTTCCCAAATTACTGGTGTGTTACACTATCGGTAATCCTCTGCTGTTGCATGTATCACTAGGTTGTGTTTATGACGAAGACTTCTACGAAAACGGCGAGACCTTCACGACGTCGGACGGCACGCAATGTCAATGTGAGGTCGAAGACTTCAGCGAGCCCGTGCCGCCACGGTGTACCTCCCCGACCGTCTCCCCGGGGGTCGCGGGGAGGACTTCACCCCCTCAGATCCCCAGGATGGTAGCGGCCACCCCTACGTCTTTTCCCTTGGGCTGTGAATACGAAGGGAGGTCTTACGCCGTGGGCGAAACCATCATGGACATACCGGGGTGCGAAGGGCATGGAGCCTACTGCGACCAAGACGGCACCGTTATACACTGGGATAACTTCGGCTTTGGGTGTAAGTATATGACGTCACAGCCGCCATATTAGTCATTTAAACCTGGAAAAGCACATATTTGGTGTCCTTTTAGTGTTTCAATCCTTAGAAACAGCCAGGTTTGACCATCCAGTATGGCGGACATAGTCACGTGAGTACAGATGCAAACCAACTGTCGCTATGATTCTCACCAAGAAACTGCGTCTAGTATTACGAGGAAGGCTTACGAGGGAGCTATGGGGCAGCTAATGTAGTTATTTGCTTTTATTTCTCGCATAACCACATTTGGACATAACGCACACACAAGACCACCTTACCAAAAAGTTTCAGAACTGTATCTATTAAGTTTAATAGTGAAGTAAGTATTTCCTCTTCTCAACACGTCCACTGAATTTACAACCAATCCCGCTTTCCTGTATTGACAAATGACTGGATCTCCCACACCCGGTATTGCAATTTTGCTTGTGGTGCAGGTATGAGATGGAACGACAGAAAACGACAGGAATCTTTCACACTGCATAGGTCGTTAGTCCAGGTTTGCGTTGATGGGAATCCAATAGCTGGCCGGGGGCCTACCATTTGCGACCAAGGGGTGTTTATCCCTGTTTATCCTCTGATGTGTTTCCGTTCACTAAAAGTGCTTGCCGTATTCAAAAGACGTTAACTTAGAAAATATACGTTGCACTGCACATGGCTGAACACATGTAAACGTGACATGGTTTCTGGATGTATGTGTTACTTGTGCGCAGTCAAACACACCTTTTCATGGCTGTCATCATCTTGATTCTTATCGAAACTAAAACTAAGACGTTAGCAAGAAAGGGTATTTTCACAGCGGATTTTGACTTCGTTAGTAAAGAACATGTATGACCAAAACAGTAATCATTTTGAATATTTTGACGGAGTAATTTCTTCAGTTTTAATACTTTTGTATGTCCATTACCCAGGCTGCGTTCTTAACGGACAGTACTATGAAGATGGTGACACTTTCACGGACGCCCAGGGCCGCTCTTGTTACTGTGTGGGGAGCGACAATGCCGACGCCGCCCCGGTCTTCTGCGGCTCAGGAGCGCCCCCTAGCCGCCGCCCTCCTGCAGCTCGCACGTCTGAAACGGACACCAGCAATCACGTCACGAGAAACCCCGTGCAAAACGATGGTGGGCGCAACAACAACAACGCTCCTGGCGGCTCTACGACGAAAAGCAGTGGAAGCACAAGATTGCATCACTGTCATGGCCTCTTAGAACTTATCTTGCTTCTATACTTTCTTGTATCACTCTAGATAAAGATATCCACTTACATCTATATATGCATTCCACGTAAGACAGTATACTTTTTTTGTACAGGACGAAAGGATTTGGCGTAAACTGCTATTAGCTGCAAAAGTCCACATTACGCGCACTGCGTATCTAGACAGAATGACGACTTTTGGTATCTTCTACAAGGCTGTCATTGACAGCTAGTGGTGGTATTTCTCTTGTCAGTCATATCTACGGAAAACGCCAAAGATACTGTTTGCAAATATATTGTATAAGAGCCTGCTTGCATGCAAAATGTACCAAAACTATGCGCTTATAAATCTGTGCTATGGATGTGCAAACTTTATTGGTGAAATTTCATATTGAAATATTGTGCTGAAGAGAGCAGTTCGTGCAAAAGCCATCTATGTTCGGATTTTATAACATCCACGCCTCCTTGCAATTATAGCGAGACACTTTGTACGTAGTACTAAATACTCATACAGAATCTGCATTGACAAATGTATAATCGGTCACGAATTACGTTCTCTTAGAAGTCACGTGATGCACGAGTCCTTTGATGACCATTCAAAGGAGTCTACTTGGGGTTTTGAGCACAGGGAATACAGTAAGAGTACAGTAAGAGTACCAAACAACTTTTGATACCCCAGTACCCTTCATGAGACACGACTCGTCCTGTTACGGTAAATGATTTGTAAGTAAGGATAGAGCTCAGGTATTTCCAAATATGGGCACGGTATGATCACGTGATGTGCAGTGCTGATGTTTTTTCCTGACATAGTTAGGAAGTACTAGTATATGTGAGTTTATATATGTCGTTTTCCATTTTATACATATTCAGATATGTCGTTTTCCGTTAATCCAGTTTCTACTTTGGTGGTAGATATAGTAAAGTTTCTTCTTCCTTATAGTACCAAGGAGCTCTGATATAAAAACTCCTTGATAGTACTTAACCATGCTCGTACAAGTACATATAGAGATCATTATGTATATTATAATCTCTCCTCTACCTCTTTGTGTAATGATATTAATTATCTGTCTTTTTTCGTCGGATTAAATCCCGTCTGTATCATTATATTCCCTTTTGATATGTCTTTAGTAAGTTGGTGCAGAAACGATCACTTTTAGATGAAACTCGTTTTCCATGGTCCAGAATAATCACAAGACGTCAAACCCCTTAACGAGCCTTCGGCGATTTTCCAATTCCGAAAAGACCGAAATTTTGCAGTATGATGGTACTGCAGAGTAGGCTCTTGTGTGTATGTGGTTTTGACTTTCCAAAAAAATGCACGATATTTAAGCAATAAAGCTTTGTGTTCTTTTTGTATGTTGTGTGATTTCTACTTTCCCGTGCGCTGTACTTAGGATATCTAGGAAACAGACACATGTACACTGGGTTCGTTGACCGAGAAGAGACAGGATGGCAGTGGACTGGTGGTTTCTGAGCCTGAGGCGATATCATAGTGGTGTGATACAAATACATACTAGAACTGGCACTGCTCCAGAAAAGTACCAGCCAAGTGGTTTCAAATTGATCCTATCATCAAGTTTCATGCGTGGAATAGATATTTGATCTGATTTTTTTTCACTGGACTGGGGCAGAATGGACCCGGATCTTGGGACACAGACAACCGAGGGTGTAACTTAGTAACCAAATCTATTTCCTGCACTATACCGACGAGTACAAAGCTTCTTTCTGTCTCTGCGTATGTCTGTGTTTGTTTCTCTGTCTCTCTCTCTCTCTCTCTCTCTCTCTCTCTCTCTGTGTGTTTCTCTCTGTCTGTGTGTGCGTGCGTGTGTGCGTGTGAGTGAGTGAGTGAGTGAGTGGATTAATTTGTACATCAAAGCAGAAGTCAATCGAGATACATATAGATACATCAGACGGTATATTACGTAGTCTTGGCTCACGTACATCCCACCGAAAACTTGGACCGACATGCACAAAGAATGAAGCCATAACTTCTTACCAATGTAAAATCTCGATATAAAAAAAGCTGAGTCACTCTAGAGGGGGCGTACCTGCCGTAATGGTAAATGTGGGAGCGTGAATGACGCAATCGGACGTCAAAGTAGACTAAAGGTGCAAAGTTCGTACCAACCTCCGATTGTGTATATATGCCCAACTGTGGACTTTTTAAAGTGTAAGCGTTTCTGTAATATGAAGTATCATGCTTGTTCATTACTAGTCAGCAGCAACAAGTCACAATATATATGTTGAGAAGCCAAATGATAATTGAGTAAACCTGAAATCGCATAGACTGTAATATACTCTGATCAAAGCTAGGTATTTGATGGATATTTTGGTACAAGAAGTCAGTGAGCCAAAGTTCTGCTGGGATCTTTCTCAAAAGCAATGTTATAATCACAGCTCCAACCTTCGCCTTTCTCATACTAAGAAATGAGTCGGAATTCAGAGCCCTCAGGGGAGGGAATGGTAGATTGTATCTCGCTATTGTCACGTATTGTTTTGTGGCAAGCCGAAGGATAAAGCTAAATGTAAGGGAGCGTAGTTCAAACGTTAAACTGCACCCATGTTCTAACGAATTTAAGGTACCTGCATGCTGTCGAGTCATGATCTGCAAAGTTTATTTGATTTTTTATTTTGGCCATTATATACGGATCTATCGCTACTTTGTTTCTTCCTTGGTTTCTTCAATTCTTCCCAGCACATTATGTGTAAAGTGATTTGTCGCACCCACAACCTAACCTCCGAGCAGAAGTTGGGGGTATAAGATCGTTCCGTGTCATCTCTGACAGTCCTTCATCAAGTTGCACAGTTGAAAAATGGGGATATCTTAAGCTGTCAATTATCTTCGACAGGTAAGTTCAGAGTCGATCCTAAGGACTGTTTAATTTAAAGAAGACAGTTGGATAGGATCTTATATACAGTGTTAAGTATTTGGCATGTCCGACTATTCGGTCGTCATGCCCGTCTGAAAACTGTTTTATCTGACTCCTACGTCTCTGGTGAACGAGACCTCATAGATATAAAAAAAGATAAAATAAAAACATTGAGATCGGTGGAAAGTAAAGCAGTAGCATGTAGTCGCTCTTTTCTTCGCAGTAAAACCAAAGTTACGTTCATACAAAAGACATAGTCATATTATAGCATATTTGCTATGTTTACATTGCATTTCTGAAAGAAAGTTGATTAGATATTCGATGCACCTTTCCTATTTCTGAATTCGAAGGTCTAAAGGTATTCAAAACTGCGAGTAGGGCGCGGTCACGTAGGTCGTGCGATAGTCGTACGATTTTGATACCATAGGATTTTCAAGCAGACGGTGACAGAACCAACCACCGACATGGACCCAAAACAGCATTTTGTGTACCAAGACTCTTGAAACTTTGCAGGCGACGTACATTTTTGTCCTCCAAAATACCCGAAGTTAGCGATCGTTAGCCTTCGGTGCGACCACATCCGTCGTAGGTCGTCGTTCGATTTTGTTGTCGTAGGAATTTCAAGCAGGATGTAACAGAACTAGACGCAGACAACGATCTAGTACAGGCTTTTCTGTAATACGACAATTAAATATCATACGACACATGAACGACCGTCCCAAGAATGCCCTCAGTTTACCGTCGTGCGATGACCGTGCCAATCTGACCTTGGCGTCGTGTGTGGGCGTAACTGGTAGAGTGTTGGGCTCGGAACCTAGAGGTCTCGAGTTCGATACTCGCCGTGCCCCCGACTTTGTGCCCTTGGCTTTACACGACGTCCACCCAGGTGTAAAAATGGGTACCTGACTTCGGTCGGGGATATACAGTGCTACCTTTACCTTCTGCCTGTAGTTTGTATGTGGCACTGTTAAGATAAGTTACTAAACTTGATTTCAGTGCCATATTGTCCTCGTCTGACCGAAAGCAATATTTTGAAAAAATCTAACCTTGTCCTTACAGAAGAGACTTGCGGTAACATGACCGTACGGGCAATGGAGAGACAATAAGTGCTCAGTTTTAAACTTTGCAACAATGATGCAGCATATCCTTTTCAACCTCTGAGATGTATTTATTGTTTTTCTTAAGTCTATATAGTTATGTAATGAAAAACAAACTAAGGTTGCAGCACATCAAGGTAAAAAGTCCAGTCCACGAAAAGTACCTGGCGCACGTGATAGGCTCGTGATCGCTCAGTATGTACACATATACGCATGCTGAGTCACTCCTGATTTTGCAAATATGCCAGCATAAACTTTTATGCAAATAAGGGGTGATGGCCCCGCCGGAAAATCAGCCAATCACAGAAGGCCATATGAAGTAACCATGGTAATACACACGACTATGCGCGTTATTCTTTGGTTTGCATAACTATATAAGAAGGAAACCACAAGCGCCGCCAAGTCACCTCAGAAGCAGTCGTCAAACCACTGGTGTGCCGAGACAGTCTTGGGTGATAGCACTGAAGTCTGATAGTATCGTCGACAGTGAACAGAATTCTTAGTAGCGAAACTACTAGTATTCAAAGGAACCTACGTATTTCAGCCTACACAGACGAACTGAAAGTAACAAGGTGAGACAACCTCCATGCATTCCTTTTACATTGAACCGGCACTATCGTAAGATGGTTTAAAACTTTCTTTCTTTTACCTGTCATATTTGTTGCTAGAAATTCTTTCTTTTTCTTTCTTTTACTTCTTGTGCTTGTCGTTTTCCTCCGTACTTTTATCTTTTTGACTTTAAATCAAACGCTTAGATTCCTTTAGACATATATAAATAGTTCTAAAAATTGAATAGTAGTTAGAATTGCACTACCTGAAGGGTCAGCTTCCATCGATGAATTTGTTGGAATGTTGTTTAGAAGATTAGCGTTAAGAAGTTGGCGTTTAACACTTTTCTTCAATCTAGTTGCTTTTTTATTGAGCAAACATACAAAAACGAAATAGCAGCCCACTCAAGTTAAAACAACTTATATTTATTGGCGCCACTATCAAAACAAAAAGAAAATGGCAGATAATTGACAAAAAAAAGAAAGATAAATATAAACACAAGTAACAACAAATGGTAATCTAGTTATCTCTCAATTGTTCCGTTGTTCACGCGTAACACTAGTACTGTCTCCAGCAGTTTGTACGTAGTCTGCATTCTGATCACATTGCAATATTGTAGACAAAATGCTCACGATATAGAAATGAAGTTGAACATAGGTTTCGGTACGTCGGCCGTTCGCTTCCGTCCAGCTTCCGACTGGCTCACCCCCACTAGGCCACCTAGACAACAGGCGGAAACACTGTGCGTGTCGCAACAGAACTGGATATACAACAGGAACAAAGCAAAATAACTAGTTTCCCGTATGGTTCTCCAAATAATTCTCTGATGGAAATGCTGTATTGTTAAGTATTTCTGGGGAACTTCAGCACAGAACTTTCCAAAGTGTAATGTTGTAGAATATCTCGACGTCTCCTGTGTGACAACTTTTATCAGACAGTCTTACTCGTATATCAAAGTCCTTATTTTACAGTTTGTTCAATTTTCAACAGCATATTGGCGTCAAAATCCTCATGGTAAGAAATTCTCATGTTACTTGTCCCATCAACCGAAATAGTAACACTTTCTATGGCCCATTCTGTCGATATCAGTTATGTCCGTAATCGTTGGAATCTTTTGTCTTTTATAACCAGATGTCGTTCTGCTGGATGTCCCCTCACTCCCGGAAGTCTAAGACTGACCCCCTGCACGAGTACAGGGGGGTGATGTTCCCCAGGGGGGTGGCCAGGGATCACCTCGACGCCATGCCACACTTCCAGACACGCGAGGACGACATTGCAGTTGTCAGCTACCCCAAGACAGGTGTGCACCAACTGCTCGGTCACCAATAGTGGTCTCCGTACTTGTGTTTAGCAGACACTTTACTTCACAAGTTTGTTTTCTTTTCGAGAAAAAATGTCAGGAAAGACGCATAGGCAGACACTTTGTATGTATATTATAGTGGTCAAAGCAAATAACACACGCTGACATAGTGGAAAAACTAAACTTTACTTAACCAACACTAAGATTAATTGGGACTTACCCCAAATTTTCAGCCGACTCCGTCAGCCTTGTTCACGGAATGGACCCGTCTGCTGTAACTTCCGGACGTGACGTCAGGGACACACGACTGCAGCAGAGGGTCGTAGATGCCAGATAACCTGTGTCGCCCCCCGTCTCTGTTTAGTGATGGACGGTGGGCACGAATGTACACAGCCTCCTTTATTCCTCTTGCAAAGAACTCCGGCTCTGAGTCAAGGATTTTGACTTTTTCAAGAGAAACTGAGTGTCCTGGCGACTCAATATGTATATGTTTGGACACCTCCGAGCCCACCGAACTTGGTCGCTGGTGTTCCAGGAATCTCGTTTTTAATGCGCGTTCTGTTTCTCCGATATACGATTCCTTGCACTGACCTTTGTTTGTATTACCTTGGCAACGTATATGGTAGACTACTCCACATTTGCTCTCCCTAGGTGTTTTGTCTTTCGGTGATACAAGTACCTTTCTTAAAGTCTGGGTCGGTTTGAAGCAGGTCTTTATTCCATATTTCCCGAAGGTCCTACGTAGTGCTTCAGAAATACCCTTAGAATACGGCAAGACCACTAACCCCTTGTTAGGTTTGGAAGAGGTGGTTTTTGTAGTTTGTACTGACTGGGATGGCTTAGGTGTAGTTGCCTTTTTGATGGCCCAATCGGGGTAACCACACCGTTTTAGGGACTGGATCACGTGATCCTTCTCCTCCTCTTTGTCCTGAGGATCAGTGATAATGGTCTCTGCCCGATGGAACAGGGTGCGAATGACCCCTAGTTTGTGGTCTAGCGGATGGTTGGAAGAAAAGTTCAAGTACTGATCAGTGTGGGTTTTCTTTCTGTAAATTCTGATCTGAAGCGAGCCGTCCTCTTTTATAACTGTAAGAGTGTCCTAAACAGAGACGGGGGGCGACACAGGTTATCTGGCATCTACGACCCTCTGCTGCAGTCGTGTGTCCCTGACGTCACGTCCGGAAGTTACAGCAGACGGGTCCATTCCGTGAACAAGGCTGACGGAGTCGGCTGAAAATTTGGGGTAAGTCCCAATTAATCTTAGTGTTGGTTAAGTAAAGTTTAGTTTTTCCACAATGTCATTTACCAACACAGATGAACTTTCATGCTAAGACACGCTGACATAATTTTTAAAATCATTTTATACATTATCGTTATACACTGCTAACTTTTGGAGCGCAATCCCTGAACTTAGCGTTCAGTAGTGAAATACTAACGGACAAGAAGAAAGAAACAGGCCTTTTACAAGTGCAAGGTGATAACACCCCACCTTCCTCGCCCTATACAGGAACAACATGGATGCTGGAGATAGTCAGTAGAGTCTTGTCAGTCGGCGGTAAAGCGGACAGGACGTCTGAGGAGATCGGGAGACTCCTTGAGTCCACCGTCCCCGGCTCCTCCAAGCCGTCACACGTGTCCCTGGAAGACATGGCCTCCCCGCGAGTCATCACCACACACCTGCCGCGCCAGTTCGTACCGCCAGGACTCTCGAAACCCACCGGAAATGTAAGCAAAACATCGATCGTTTTCCTTTATTCTACTTTACACCCAGCCCTGACATGCTGATAAACCCTTTTGTATCATATGCCGCTTGCTAATGACGTCATGTATGTCGCCAAACCGCTTGCTAATGACGTCATGTATGTCGCCAAACTTTTCTGATATACCGATAGCAGTACCGGTGAAATCGATCTGTAATCTTTACGTAATTGTTTAACATTCTTCTTAACTCCTGTCAGGTGAAGGTCCTTGTTGTGATGAGGAACCCGAAGGACACGGCTGTCTCCAGCTATCACTTCGTCAATAAGACACACCAGCAGTCAGGCTCCAAGGTGCCGCTCAAGTGGGACAGCTTCAGCCAGGAGTTCCTACAAGGAAAAGGTAAAGAATGAGCCAGTGAAAGGAAGAAAGGAGAATAACTGGGTGTATGAGTGAGTGCTGGAATGAGTGAGGAATAAAGGAAGGGATTAATACACTCGCTTTCATAGATAACATGGTGTTTGTGAAATCCAATTGAATGTACTGTCCAAAATGACAATAAACATTAAAAGATCAATCATACTGCTTTGCGTACATCCCTTTAACCATTCGATTTGGCCACAAGTAGCTCATTTGTTTTAAGACGTTCGCCGCATCAGGGGGCTGGGAATGAAGGCCCTATTAAATAGGCACGAGAGGAACTATTTAGATGAGGTAAGGGAACGGGATTTCTACAGGAGATATATCGATAGGATACTTACGTTTTTCTATCCCTGTACCTCCAGCTGGTTGGGGCTCGTACTTTGACCACCTGTCGGGCTGGTGGCAGATGCACAACGATCCACACTTCCTCTTCATCAAGTACGAGGATATGAAGAAGGTAAGGCAATGTCCGTGTATAGTTTGGTTCTCTGTCCTTCACCCCTCATGTATTTTCCTTTTCTCTCGTCCCCTTTCTGTGGCATGGATTTATATTTGAGACAAGGGGAATGTATTTTATGTACAAAAACTACTGCAGGGACTCATGAGCTTACATGTAATCAGTGGCACGGGAATAATGAATGTAATGGGGAGGACCGCTGTTTACAGTATATTATACAAAATTGCTATCTGTTCGAGATGAGGAGATATGTAGATGAGAATGCATTGTAATTGCACATGTTTCTAGGAGGAATGACAGAAAGCCAAGTCTTCAGGGTCCAAAATCTACATTGTTCTCAAACGCCTTTTCTTGACTCCAGGATCTTCGTGCAGCAGTTAAAAAGGTGGCAAATTTCCTTGAAGTGTCTCTGGACGAAGACACACTTCAAGACGTAGTCAACGACTGTACCTTCGGCAGCATGAAGGCAAACATGGCTAAGTCACAACATGCTGGGAAGAAAGTCCTTGCCAGAAAAGGTATGTAGCAAAAACACTGCACACATTTTGTAAAAATAAAACCTGTCTCGTTCACAAAGAATTTGATAACGGTGAAAAAAAATGTTTAGTTACCTAGAAAATCAAGCTTTACAAAATGTAGACTCGAACAATATGAGGTAAAAAAACAACATTGGGAATTATCGTCCGGTTTCTAAATCCAAAATTGTGTTTTGGCTAATTTGCAATCATTATGTTGTTCAATGCCGCTAGGTGGCTCTGATTCACAGTCACTTACTACTGTTTTCCTATGTTTTCATGCAGGTGTTGTTGGGGACTGGAAGCAGCACTTCACGCTGGAGCAGAGTGACAGCTTTGACGCCATGTTCAGGAGGGCGTTAGGGGGAACCGGGCTGGACTTCGAGTACGACGAGGCTGACGGGACAGTACCGGCTAAACTAATAGTATAAGTCATTGGTTATGTGAAAAAAAATAGTGTGTAACCTTTGTGTCGGTAGGCACCCATAGTGTGTGTTTGGGTGAACTGTGAAAAATTCGTTAGTGAACTGGAAAGAACCACTTTGTACATAAAACATTCTTCTGACAGTCATGCCTTACTGTGATGTGCTAATTCGCTGTATTCATAACTTTTGCTGTGCTACAACTGTATACGAAAGAAAAATAGTTTTTTTTAGAATTCGGTAAGCTATGATGTATATATGTTTTATGTATTCTTGTCACCTTTTGTGTTTAAGGACGTTTATTATATTTCAGCCATACCATATATGGTATGGTGAAATATATTGTATTCGTAATGTTTCTTTCTTTCTTTCTTTCTTTCTCCTGTCAAATCTTCAAATCGAATCATCTCCGTCGTTCCGGGACCGAATGACCTGAAATTTGGCACAAGAGTAGAGTGGGTCAATACCGAGGTGACTTTTTCTCATTTTTTTCATATCTGCCTCTAAAATTATTTTATTGAAGTTTAAAGGTCACGTTTTGACCACAACGGTATATTTTGACCCCCTGTACCATTGAATTACAATGGAATGACCTTAAATTTGGTGTAGATAGGCATTAGATAGTTGGTAAAATGATCCAAGTAAAATTTTTGGCATGAACCAATTTCAAATTATTAATTTCTGCACTTTTCTGAGGGGAAATTGGTTTTCTTTCGGCCTTCTCCCGTGAACTCCCGTGACCCCAGAGCCCACAGGTGCCAGGTGCCAGCGGTCTGGGGAGAGCGAGAGTTGATTACTTTATGGACGCCAGCCAATCAGCGACGAGAAAGGCGAATGCTAGTTAATATTCATAAGCGGGGCCTTGCAATACCGTTTATACACAAACAGATGCATATTACAGCCTTACACAGTGGCCATATGTTACCCTGTGCCCGGTTTGAAATTGTAGTTTGCGAGGATTTGGAGTTCAGACAGGGTCATTTGAGCGGTAGCGGACGGTACGCGTGCATTGAACGTCAGAATACAAGTCTGTGTCGATGAATTTACCAACAGTCCGCATGGCACTATCAATCATTTTTGGCAGATTTGACTTTGGGGGTTAGTCGAGACAATCGAGAAAATGTTACTTTGGACAGTTTGCGTTTAGTTTTGATACGTAAGTTTGACAGTGGCGAGAATGCATGTATTTTTTCCCAAACAAATGTACGTACTTCTAACGTTAGTGTTGTTGTTGTTCTTTTTTGACGTAAACTTTGTACATTCAAATTGTAAGTAACTTTAAACTGCCAGAGTTTGAGCCCAATAAAACACTCTTAGCACCAGAGTATCACCACTGACCTCCGAAAAGAAACCCCCAAACAAGGTAGAAACTCCTATCCTCCAGGTCTCGCACGCTACGAGCAGGAAATTACAACACTCAGACAAGATTACGTCCGATGGCTGATTGCATACAAAGTAAAACAATTTAACAGTGGTATGCAGGGCATATACTTAACAAAGAATTCGAAGGAAAATGAAATATATAGATAAAGCCAAATCAAGTTAACTTGTTGGTCCTGGGATTTTTCAGAAAAGAAATGAAGCGACACGCGACAGGGTGGTAAAATTCTTGTAAAAATTCGAGACGTCTCCGTTTATGTAATGGCTCATACAAAACAAGAAGATTGAAGTTTTTAGCTTGAAAAAAACAACAACAACAACAACACACTACTACTACACAACACCTGTACCTGCTTGACAATTATTAAAACGTATGCCTTACTTGATTAAAAAAAAGTTCAATGCAATGATAAATGTACCCACATCACGAGGAGATTATGACGGTACTTACACCTAGTTGTCGAAGTGGAAATTGTTGAATGGCGTCATGTAATTTCATGATGAAAATCTTCTGAATGGAAGATGCGTTTTTTTTTCACTCTCGGAAAAATAGGAGCTGCCGCAATTCTAAAAGCCAATCAGTTATGCATAGCTATAGGCGCTCCTGTGGAAGACTATATTCTTCCATATGGGCCCGGTTCATATTGGGCAAGCTCTGTTTTGACCTGGAATCAATTCACAATATTAGTTCTCTTTGGGGGATAACTTACAGTTTAAATATTGCACTTTTGCGCAGGGGTGACTTGAAACAGTCCAATGTTGCGTGGGAATGGGCATGGCTGAAATATGCTGTATTTGCACCCAAGCAAATGTCGGCCTTTCTAGTCTTGTTTTGTATTCCTGCATACTGTTTTGTTTAGTTCACATGAAATTAAAAAAAAAATACTTGTTGACATCATATATCTTATCAAAGACTGTGGTGTAAGTTGACAAGATTCTATTAAATCAGTTATCGATGGTAAAATATGTGTCGTTTTTGTTTTATTTGCCACAAAAGACATTGGTGTTGGAATGGTGCAGTGGGATGTCTCCCTTTGCAACTGATACATTACAAACATGATATTGTAGAAAAATAAGACCTACAAGCCTTCAAACAAATCATCATTTATTAGGGTCTCTAAGCGCTCCATCCAATTACAGGAACGACAATAAACTGTATGGCAAATGCCATTATCGTAATTGCTCTCCTTGAATAGAAACACTGCACACATGAACAATTTACAACGCGCCACAACATCTATAACAGATTTTCGTCGTATCTTTATTACCAAAATGATTTTCTCATTTTATCATAATCATTTTGTCGTATTGTATCAGTTGTTTTCTGTAAGTCTGGGTAACTTGAGGTAGTCTTATGACGACAGTTCATGTGAGGTAACGCTTGGATGAACACAATTCTGCACAGGGTCAACGGTGTCATAATGAACAAAGGCGCGGTTTTATGTCTCTGTAATAGCTTAGGGGCATTTCATCAGTCGATCATCATGCCATACGCATACTAATGAGACAGGTGGCAAACACGAACTTTAACGGCTTGTGCAAAATTGCTTGATCGGATTCAGAGTCAGACAGCTTGTATTGGAGTACAAGTATTTGAAAAAGAAGACCTGGAACGATCGACTGTGTGAAGTCTTGACGCTTTAATTTTCTACAACTGTTGCTTCTGTTCTGTTGTTGTTTTTTAAAGACCGTTTACTTCCTCCAAGATGGCGGCTTCTCCCAGACCTGGACAATGTCAGTCTACAACTGAGCCGTTGTTGGAAAGTCTAACATGGAGCGACGCCGTTCTACCACTGAACCTGGTGTTAGAGCAATTCCACCTGCCTCAAATCGTCAAACTGACGGGTGAAAATGGCGCAGACTTTCCTGACGGCGCCCTGCTTTTACTGGTTGGGTTGCGGAAGGATAACTCGAGGTTTGTTGTGGCCAGGTGCATGGCGGGAGACAGAGACAGGACCATGGTGGGACCATGGCTGTCCATACCGCTCTCCTGCAAGTCCAGGTTCGTGCGAATGTCAAACAAACAGACAACAAAGGACAGGTTTCAAGGAGTGAAGGAACTGGCGGAGTATCTACCAAATAAAGTCATAGCAACAGAAGCGGTGTCAGAGCTAGGATCGTCTGGGAATTCGTCTTCACAAATACTAGTGAATGCTGGAGAGGAAATTCACTGTCTGGGGATAGAAGGCGTACATACAAAACCGCCCAGCAAACGACAGCTGCACTCTAACTGGACGCTGGCCTGTCTTAACGAAAATAATGATTACTTGACACTCTCTCTAGATTGTAGTGCAAAGTTCTTGGCCGTCGCAAGTGTCGTTGCTGAGCAGAGCCCAGAAGAGGAGACCATAGACAAGCTTGCCTCAGATACCTTCCCTATAACCGTGCTACAAACGAACGGTGAAACCCCCAAATTTTGCCAAGACACATTCACGGGTATCTTTAGGCTGGTACAAGCAAGAGAAGATAGAATGATCAGCGCATGCTTGCTCAGGACTGGTGCAAACGGCGCCGTGTTGTACCAGTTTCTGGAACTTCCCGCGGCCACTACCTCGGCAGTTGTGTTACCTGAGGGCATGGTTAAAGACGAGGTCTCGTACAACTTGCTGCTCATGAAGTGCTGCGAAGAGCTTAAAGTGTGGACTGCAAAAGACACGGGAAGTATCACTCGCGTTTTAACACGTGAACTCTACTTCAAGAACATCGCGCGTGGAAGACCTGCGCCACAAAAGCCCCCCGTTATCAGAATAGCGACTCCTCCATGTAAAGAGGATGAAGGAATTTACGCACCGCTACAAAGCGACCCTCGCGACCACCGACGACCGCCTACACCTCCGCCTATAGAGAGCTTGCGCGCTCTGACGCTATCCAGAAGGAGGTATGTGATCTCGGTGTTGTCACAATGTGGTCCAACTGTAAGATTTTGTATTACAGCTAGAAGTGTGGCTTTTGAAGTAGTTTTGATTATTCCGTTCAAAATTGCATTCTGCACGTTTAACTATCCGTTTCTGATTGAAACTATGCCGACACGAGAAGCCCTTTTAGTCTGGTAATTTTGAAGACTTACCTCTAAAACCTCAATTTTATCATCCTGATCGCTGGAAATGTCTGGAATGCCATAGGCATATGTGAAGTACAAGTAAATACAACTGTTGAAAGTTTAAGGTCTTGTATTGCAGGGCCAGCACGGGAGATACCACTGTTCTTAGAGGGGACGAGTCTGGGACCACAGAAGAAGGGCTTTCTCCATACACACCACTAAGGATCCGTCGTCATAGCAACAGGGAAATACCTGATCGTCGTCGATCTCGTCCTGGCTCAAATTATCAGTCCCTCGTGTGGGAACCCCTATCGGAAAACAACGGCAATGCAGGCACTAGCACTAGGACCAGAAATGCCAGCGGCTCAAAACAAAATCTCAGGGACGATCTCTTTAGTTTGTGATGCTATTTAGCTGACGCTTTTTTGCACCTGCTTGGATTTATATCGAAAGATACTAGTAGTCAAAGTTTTGATTTTGTGGATTCTGTGGATGAATTTAAACGTTTCAAACATGTAGATTTACTTTAAGTGCATGCAATGAAGGTAACAAAATATCACATATACATCATGTATATGTAATGCACACTTTCAGCAGTGCTAGTTGTTGCAAATGCTTTGGTACAAATGTGTACTATTTGTCAGTACATCAGTATTTATTTATCTATTTATTTATTGAGATTGCAGAAATCATCATGTACAATGTCGTATATCGGAAATATATGCCTTTTTCGTAAATATCTTCCATTCTTTCTGTTTTCTAA
Organism: Branchiostoma floridae; assembly: GCF_000003815.2. Lineage (NCBI taxonomy): Eukaryota > Metazoa > Chordata > Leptocardii > Amphioxiformes > Branchiostomatidae > Branchiostoma > Branchiostoma floridae. Next base: position 19,872,664 of record NC_049983.1, on the reverse strand, counting down.
AAGCGCAACGACATACACCATGTACCACATTAATACAGTTCTGTGGAAGGTAGGAAAACATGGGAAAAGTGGACAAACTTAATCACAAGTTTGAGAAGTAGCTGGACCCTAATCTCACTCATGACCTTTCTGTCACATCAAGTATATCTCTCTAATGATTTCCGGGGATTTTTTTGGCTACGCCTCAGGGGCGGAGGCATTTTAGTTTTTTTTCCATCTATATCTTTTCATCATTATTCTACAGAATGCGACAACGAAAACAGCTTTTCTTCATCTTCTTCTGCTTTCTACTTGTATCCACACTGCGATGTTTTCCAGGAGGCCCTACACCCCCCTCCTCTTGAAGTGGACGAGTCGCCGGAAGCAGGATGTCCTCCACAATCACATACCCAAGTTTCGTGATCAGGACGATATTGTTGCGACAGGCCACAATGTTGGTAATTGTTGCGTACACGTACTGGGCAGTCAGCAGCTTTCCTGTGACCACATGAGCGGAAAGCTTTTGTCAATATACATAAATACAAAAAAACTACAAGCAAAACTATACAAAGTCGACATTATCTATAATGGTTGAGACAGATAATTGAAAAGCACAATCAAAGCATGTGTCTATTAATGATTTTCAACAAAAACCAAGATATAATATACTCTATTCATCACGAAAAAGTCAATTTCAAAATATACACCGTAAACTCCCACCTGTTTCGAGGTCCCACATCTTGAGTGACCTGTCGTGACCCCCGGTCAGCAGGTATTTGTCGTCGTGACTAAACGACAAACACACGATCCCTTTAAACACGGGTGACTTTGCGTACAGCTCGTGTACCAGTCTCCCCGTGCCCAGGTCCCACACCCTCATGGTTTCACCTGACGACCCTGACGCCAACAGCTTCTGGTTATGGCTGACACTCAAACATGTCAGTGGACTCTGATGCCCCACCAGAAGGTATTCGATCTTGTCTAGCTCACTGTTGAGGACAACGATTTCTTTCCTGTCTGTGCCGATGGCGGTGTATTTTCTATCGTCTGTCATGGTAACGCAGGTGATTTTCCCCTCACAGTTTGGCTTGCGGGTCCATAGAAGAGTCATGGGGTCCATATCCCAGGCTGACAAGGCGTTGTTGTCGGTGACTGCAACCAGGTACCTTATGAAACAAAATAGCGTTAACAATCAATGAAAGCAATGAATGGTGGTCTCCAAAGTGAATGTATCTATTTAGTACTGTAAACAACTGAAACACATTTTACGTCAACTACATACAATAATCTAAACAAACATGTAGTTATTTTTATAGTTACATACCTGTCCATACGTGTGATCCAGAAGCACCTGATGCCACCTAAGGCCTGGTCCAGCTGCCGAATAAACTGGCCTGTGGTCAGGTTCCACAGCTTGATAAAACCTGCCTCGTCTCCAGTCACCACACAGTTGTTGTCGTGAGTGATCATCAAGCATGTTATGGAGCCTATCGTGGGAAAAGGAGATTCACAAGAGTTGAGTTACTAACACAAAACACAAGATTTACGCAACAAAGAAAGTTTAAGGATGCTAATTTTCCTCAAGATTGATGTGTATAATGACAAGGCTAGTCAACTTACCATCCTTGTCAGTGATAGTTCGGATGTCTTTGCCGTCTTTTGAGTTCCACAAGTTCACCTCATTCTCGCTGCCCTCACGTTTGTACACCACGTACCCTGCATCACTCGTCACACCGTCACAATGCCGTACTTGTCGATGAACCTGGGAGTGGACATCTTCATCTTGCTCTGTTTGACGTCCCAAACCTTGGTGTAGTAGGAGTCTGTGGACGCCGTCACCACGATGTAACCGGTCACCTCCATCGCGGTGATCTTTGCTGCTTGTCCGTCCAGTGTCTGGATGAGCTGACCACTCTGGAAGTCCCAGACATTCAGGTGTTCGTCCCGAGCTCCGGACACGATGACCTTGTTGTCGCTGGTGACTCCGACACAGTCCACAATGCCGTAGTGCCCCTGCAAATGGTGAACTTCTTTCCCCTCAGACAAGTCCCACAGTTTTACCACCTTGTCTGACCCGGATACTGCATATCTACCATCTGATGTGATGGTTAGAGAGTACACGGGATGGGAGTGCCCTTCTAGCCTGTGAACTACCTCCCCGTTCTCCATGTCTATGACTGAAAGTGTCGTGTCCTTTGACCCGGAAACAATCCTTCCATCCTGGGTGACCCTGAGACAGGTCAGGTGATCTGTGTGGTGGGAGAAGTTGTTTTTCAGCTCCCCTGTCTCTGTGCTCCACATCTTGATGGTGTTGTCTTCTCCTGTTCTCGCTGCTCCTGTGATGATGTACTGGTTGTCATGGGAAACTGCCAGACAGGAAACAGCTCCCTCGTGCCCCTTCAAGGTGAACTGCAGCTGGCCAGACTCTATGTCCCAGACATTGACCTAAGATATAAAGAAGAGAAGTCCCTCGAAGCATTAATCTTTTAGATGTCAATATGAAATAATTATCAGTTTCAAATCCCTTTGTGATGTTTCCACATCACTTCTATCTATGAAGTTAAAGCTGTGGGATAGTGGAACTCTATGTTATTAGATCATCAACAGCACAGTTCATAATGCAATGACAGAGCAGCTTTCTCCTACTCACCACTTTCCCAGCAGGTGAGACCACCTTGCGGGAGTCCATGGTGGTGGTCAGCAGGGCGTGGTGCTGGTAGTGGGCGTGGTCCTCCTCCATGGTGATGACCAGCCGCCCCGTCTCCAGGTTCCACACCTTTAGGGTGTTGTCCAGCGAGCCGGACACCAGCAGCTCATTGTTGGGGGCTGCAGACAGGACCTCAATAGCAGCTGCCATGAAAAATTATAATGTAAGTGATGTATACTTTTCTGTATTTGTAACCTGTATAGAAGTGAAGGAATGTTTCCACTCCCTAGCCAAATAAATGCAATTGGTGTGGAACATGTATATTTTTTTGTCAACAAATTGGCTGTGTATCCCGGGACAAGTCCAGTGGTGTATGTGGTAACACGAGCTTGTCTGTCGTACTTATTATAGCTTCCAATGAAAATCACCAAACGGGCTTTGCCCTTTGGCGTTGCCAAATACGATCATTGTGCTAGCTGTGTGAATGGTATAAAGGTTTTTCATTTGGCGTCATTTGCGGCATGTTGAATTACATGCGCAGTGTACGTCGATAAACCACATGAAGATGCTACTGCTTGATCCAATTACACGCCAGCATAGTGGTCGGGGGATTCAAATTATAATTATCATGACGTCATTGTTACACAAATCGAAACAATGGTAGAGACGAGACTGTTGATGTCTGGGTGCCTTCAACTTCGACATATTACCAAGAATTCCTTTAACCCACGCATGAATGGTAACTAGTGTGAAAAGCCTGTATACTGTTAGAATGTTTACATTGAAACAAACCACCTGTATGTCCCGTCAGTGTCCTCTCCAGTTCCATGACGTCCGACTCGTTCTCGTAGATGCGGATGGTGCAGTCCCGTGCAGCGGTCACCATGTAGCCTCCGTCTGGGGTCATGGCGATGGACGTGATGCCGGCTCTGTGATGGGCCAGGGTCGTCCGCAGGGGACCGCCTGTTAAAGTAGGGACGATAGAAAAGTTTCACACGTATATGATATTAGTCTCTATTCATCACTAATTTGACTGCTCTTGATATTCATATCGCACATATTCATGGTTGATATTTTATACCGGAGACTAGAAATATAGTTTGAACACAACCAGAGCAACACAACAAACTTTTATTCGTAATACCATGTGCTGCCCATGTGTTCGAAATAGGCTTGTTACAGGATAATATCTTGTTTAAAGTTTAAAGCACTGAGCATAAAATCATCAAGTTTGAAGTATTTTTGTTATTTGAATAATGAATACCTGGCGGATAGATGCACGTGCTGCGGGGCAACAAAAATGGACGTCGCGTCACGTGATCGCAAAATGTTTTACACCAGGCCCGCGACTGCTCCAGAAGGCTGTCTATGATTGGTCGAGATTGACGTTCAAACGGTACCAGCCGTCCAATCAGCTCTAATGCCAGATAGCTTGGTACGCCACCTGATTGGGGTCAAAGAGTGTTAGAACGTTACGATATGGTGCAGTAGAAACAAAATTCCAATCTAAAACTGCATTCCAGATTTCGTAAAGCCGATTTTGAAAGGTACGCATGCACTTCAACTACAGTATACCTTTAGCTCTGAGATATCAAAAAGAAACAATTATTAACTTAATGTTCGAAATAGTCATTTATCTATGGTAAAACCTTAAAATCGCCGTATAGGCAATATCAAAGCAACGCAGTAAAGAAATGTCTCATAAATACCTTTAAACTCCAATGTAGGTTTGATGAGCCTCAGTGCGTCCCTGAGAAGCCTGATTTCCAGGTTATCCTGAACCTGAAGCACCATGTTGTAATCTTCTATCAGGTCCTTCACACTGAAGGCGTCGATCTTGGTGTTCATGAAATCCAGGTTACCTGAAAGAAAATCATGTAGTTGTATCTACTGATTTGAAATAGATCTACAGTGCAGAATTAGTCGTCATTATGAACCTCTTATTGCTGTGTGTGTGTGTCTGTGTGTGTGCAGTATGCATGTACCATATGATATGTAACAGTTACCCAGTGTAGTCTCTAACCCTCTAAATGAAGTGTTATCGTTCAGAGTCAACTTTTACGACGGGGGTTATGTCATTAGATGATATAGTTGTCATGCAGAAATAAACACATGTTGATAAATCGAGTCATCCTTACCCAGAGTGTGTTCAAAGATGTCGTCCATCCTGCCTGCATGGAGAAGGTGAAAGGTCACCTCGTTCAGTTTGCGCCGGTTGAAGACGTTGTCGTCATACTTCATGGGCTGGGGAACGACGTTACGGTCGGCGTTGTAATACTCCTGCTTCCCGTTGACGTCCATGGTGATCTCCTTCCTGCGACCGTAGCTCCACGTGCCGAGGAAGAAGTCAGCCAGGATGTGGTGACGTGCTCTGTTGTTGTCTCCCGCCAGGTAGCGCTCCTGTGCACACTCTATGAACTGTCTGTTCATATGTTCAAGAGAACAAAGATTATCAGTGCCACCATTGCCTTTGGCCATCTTCCTCGCTGTCATTACATTCGTCTCTGTGTGTAAAAGTAACAAATAAAATCAGCGCAATACTTCTTTTTTTCACCCTTTCAATCTATATTGCATTAATTGGCACATGCTTGTCATCCGTCAGCCAATCAGATAACCCGGTCTGTTGTTGTTGGAGAAAAAGTTACCAGCCAATCACTTTGCCTGTTGGTTGCAGGTGGTTATAAGTTTGTGACAGTGGACAGTGGGGTACCTGTGAAACAGCTGCAGGACCCTCTTCCCGTCTGCCTGCCTCTCTGCGAGGTACTCCATGATGTCGTACTTGAGGCGGGTGACGATGAGAGGAGGGATGCGCACCAGGTCCTTGTTGGGAGGAGACCAGTACTGGTACACGTCATCCAACACTTCGTCATCCAGGGAGAGGACATCCTCTAACTCGTGTTCTGATATCCCTTTCCTGTTATCAAGCAGTGATCATACAGGTATGGTATGACAGAATGGCGCTAACGGCTTTGGCCCAGTTTGGGGTCTTGCAATAATTGCTGTGCATAGTTGAACATTGACGTGAAGAAGCAATGACTACAGTGTAGGCAGGCATTACCACTAGAAATTGCAAAACATTTCATTGCAGCTTGAAGTATCGTGCCCTTCGTAGAGATGTTTAGATGTAAGTTGGATACATTGCGCTCAAGAGAAGTATAACATTTCAGATGCTTTGCTGAATTTTCCTACCTGGTAGCTGCAATGTATCCCATCGTGTGTGACACAAAGATGGTTCCATGTTGAACCTCCAGTCTCTCATACAGCAGGTTGATGGCTGCCCGTGCTGACTGGGCAATCCGTAGTTCTGATTCTGGTGTGTATGATTTCCACCTTCGAGCTTCGTCGAATGCCACTTTCAGAAACAACGGCTGCCGACAATGTGAGAACGCTGACAAGATGACTTCCCTCTGTTTGTCTGTGAGACATCGCTGGATCCGAGCGAGCCACGTGTCCAGAATCTCACTTCCCACCTGTTCTGACAGTGTGGGCACCTGGATGTAGCTGTTGTCGCTGCGTATCGTGCGTTTCAGAGTCTTCAGCAGATCAAACTCCTCAGGCAGGGTGGAGACCACGATGTGGACGTTCGGTGGGAGGGACTTGGGCAGCCAGGTCAGGCTGTAGGCTCGGTCCACAGACGACAACTGGTCCAAGGAGTCCAGGAGGATGAGAAGTGGCCGGTCCTTCTCTGACACCTTGTCCAGAAGTGTAGACAGGTATTGGACGATTTCGGCAAAGTTGTTGAGAACTCTTTCTGCAGGTGACTCGATGCCGTAGACCTCACATATCTGTAGACAGAGGCTCTGTAGAACAGGGTGGATAAGGGTGCTATGTGGTGACGTGCCCAGAAAACGGATGATGGTCACCAGGTTTTCTCCAAACGTCTGTGCTGCATTCTGTGCCAGCATGGCCATGATGGACGACTTCCCGCTACCAGAGGCTCCGTGGATCACAAAGGGTTGATGGTTGACCTTGGCCGTGTCCTTCATGTACGAGTACACGGCGTCAAAGATCTCCTGTCTTCCACAGAAACTTTCACACTTAGCCTGGCAGAAACGTGAGTGTGAGATCACTTCAGTCAGAAACCAATCGTCATTCTGTTCCTGTTCACTCTCGCTCTGTAAACTCTTGAGAATCATCGTTTTCAGATCATCGACAAAGTCATCGCTAAACTGTTCCAGGTATGAAGCGTGACTTTCTACGTCTTCGTTAACCCCCTTGTCGGTCCACTCCACTTCGTACTGGTGAACATTCTTCAGTTTGGACGGCAGTTTCCCCTTTAGGTCTTCCAACAGTCTCTGTGATTCTTCATTCAGCTTCTCTCTGTCCATCAGGTCCAGGTAGGCGCTGACTGCATCTGCACCAACGTGCTTCTCGATGTTTTGCAGGTTCCGTATGAAGATGGCAGCTGTCTGGTTGGCGTCAGGTGACTCCATTATACCTCTCTTAATTTCAGTTTCTGTTACTAGAAGAAAGGGACAGAGATAAAGATTAGAAATAAGCGTACACATCATCAAATACGGACAGCTTCGCGTTTGAATGAAATTCATGTCAGGGAAAATTGTTAGTAGGTGACATAATTCAGCTGGAGGAGGCAGTTGTGGTTGTGAGAAGGAAGACAGGTTTTGTCGTAACGCGTATTAAAACTTATGTCAGAAATCCTCGCAACAGGTCTTCTTTCGTTCCCATACTTTTTGAATTCATAAGCGCAGAATCCCCAAGGTTGACGCTTTATACCGAAATTTTGGCAACGACGTATGATATACATTGGAAGTTCGAATTCCATGCTTGTTTTTTTTACCGTTGAGTAGTGTATAATTGCAGGTATAACAAACTTTCTGTTACCTGATTTGATGTACTTGTGTTGCTGCTCCTCAGTGACGAGTCCTTCCTTGTGAGCTGCCTTCACAGCTGTGCGGAGAATATTTTCCAACTGAGCTGTCACCTGATGCCATCCCTCCCTGTCTTTCTGTCGGAGACTCTCATTGGTTGGCTCCATGTCTGTGTAGTATTTAAACTTGCTGGTGATTGGCTGAAGTAAACAGACAGCAGGGACAGCGTTGTCGTCCTTGAGGTACCATTCCTTGATAACAGTGGTGTCCATATCTAGTTCACCGGCCTTCTTTATGAGGATGTCGAGCTCTTCTGCCTCTATCTTTGCGGGAATGGGACGGTAGCCGTACCTGTTGCCAAGGAATGCCTAGAAAGGAAACAAAAGTTATCAACTTCTTTCGATCATCATTATCTTAAAGAAGCATGTCGCCTACTTTAGAATATTGCCAATGTAGAGATAAAACTACTCGTGTAGAGAATCTGATTTTCTTTCTGTCAGGTGCTGACATCTCTAACTATTTTTTCGACGGCTGAAACGTACAGAGTATCATTATCTTAACAAAACATTGCACAAAGTTTAACCTAGGGAATTTGAAAACATGCTATATGTGTCCGTTGTTTTCTCAAAGACAAGCCTCACCACGAAGTTGGGCCCGACCGACAGTCTCTTGCAGGTGTCAATCTCCATCAGACACAGGGCGCAGGTCATGTGATCAGCCACCACCTCGTCCCGGACGCCCCAGCGCATGTCCATGACCTGGAAGTCCAGCCCCTGCTTCTGACAGAACTCCCGCAGCTCGGGGTACGCCTTCTGCAGGAGGATGTTTCGCTCCTTCGCCATGTCTGCCGTGGGGGAGGGGGCATAAGATATACAATATCCCGTCGGATAGGTTACGGCATAATGATTATGATTTGATTCCTAGAACCCATATCATGTAGAGTACATCAACACCTTGTTGGTGCGAGTAACAGACATGCAATATGCTCCAGCATGGCGCAAATGACGCCATATGAAATCTTTGTGTATGTAACGTTATATGCACGGTGCGAGTATTTCAGTTTAGAACAGAAACGACGTCTGACCTTAAACTTCAGCACATAGATTGGCAAATCAGATATTGCAGACTATATTGTACCGAAATTGCACAGATTTTCCTTGTATTTAAGTATTTCTTGTATGAGTTTTTACCGCAATGGTCCTTGGTGAAACATACTACATCATTGATCTGACGAAAAAGCCCTGCATCGCATCTCCATCGAACAATGTAAAAGAAACAAGAGGAGTCTTCACTCGCCTGAAAATGTGGAGCTCATAAAGATGCGCACGATGTTCGACTTGTCAGGTGGGAGGGCCGTCATGCGACCCGTCATGAGCGCACTTCTCATCTCTGCAGTCACCTCCATTTTCATTAACACTACCAAATAACCATGAACGGATTAAGCCCGCTATATATAGGGCAGGCCTTGGGTTGCCCAAAATCTGGGTTAATGGCTAGCAAAGGTGAGGAATCTATATACATACAACATACAAAAGTATGATCATCAATAATGTACAAGATATGATGTCATTGCCAGCCCTGTATATCAATTAGCTCATATTTTATTTAAACTGATACCATTGTTCACCTTCACAGACCAGACACAATGTCATGATTACGTCACGTCTGCCTGTAAGGTGTGTCTAATGGTACGTAACGGTTTGGTCCAAGCTAGGCACGTTCGGGTTCAAATTTGGGTTGAACCTAATGTTTGATCTTAAAGCAGATGTTGGGTTGAAAGTTCGTAACGTGAGGGCCCAACTGTAAGGCTGTGGAGAAGTTTGATGATTCCCTGCAACATCTGCTTGGATGTTAGCACTTGCTACGACTGCGTTTAGGATAAATCTGACTGAAGAAAATGTTACTATTTACTGTTTAATAGACCCGCATTTTCACACCTCTTTTTTTTTCCGCGGGTTACTTTACCGGTAGTAAAATCGACAAGGAGGCTCAGGGATTCTCCTAATGTCGACTGATTAGAATCACTGAGCACGACTGAATATCGTGATTTATCTGTAACGCCTGCATCAATGACTGCTACTACCGTGCCTTTGGGAGAGATCATGACGAGATAAAGAACATTTTACCAACATAAAAAAACTGTTAAATCGCGAACTAAACAACAGACAACTTGAACACAGACCGAAAAGCTAACCTTCTTGGCGAAGGTAACTATAAGTGTTATCAAGGCTTTAGAAAAGTGTCACAGCTGAAAGAACTGAACGGCCTATATTTTCAAGACTTCTTGAAGTACTAAACATGACAACACAGACTCCATGTTTTGAAGACTCAAACATACCGTGTGACTTACCGGTGTCAAAGGTTCGCAGACGCCGGGTGCACGCTTTTGCATGTTAATGTACTGGTTGAACCGGTTACATTTTGAACCAAGGGAAGAGGCATGTGGCGTTTTAAAAGGGATTGGGCCGGGCATTTGCCAACACAGTTTCACTGAGGAACTTTCAAAGAACCTATCAGGTGAACAACCTGCTATTGAAAAGAAAATAATACTATAGGGAACGTTCATACAACATGTAAGGGTGTGTCCATGCAATTCCTTCAACACACACACACCAACAAAAACTGTATAAATGAAGACATTTATTGCACATTTCGCTACAAGGTCACAACAAAACATGTTGAACAGATACAGATAATGATTTGATCGGTTCCTCCGGCGTCCTTTCGATTCGCGGTTGCTGAGAGACAAGGTTTTAAGTTTCCTCGTGTGAGTTGTATATTTAAACCGATTGGCGGGAACTAGAATGAGCTGCTTGCCATTCTTATTTTTATTAGTTGACCAGAAATATATGTAAGATACTCTGAAATTCATAAGTCTTTGTGTTGAGATCGACGGCTGCATCTTAAAACTTGAGATTAAGTTCTCTTTTGAAACCTTCGGTGTGTTTGCTCCCAAGACGACAAGATATACTTGCCCTTACCCTAAGAATTGAATGAAACGTTTACCGCAAAAGAACAACGATAGCAGTCGCCGTGTGTTATGCTTAGTATGTAGTTCAAAGGTTCCTCAGTGTGGGAATTTTATGTTTTCATCACCTGCTTCTATCGATACTACTATTTACAGAAAGCTAGTTGGTGCGTTTACTTAGAAATGTGAACTATAAACCTTGCAAACACTTTGAAGTTGTGAATACTATCAACAACAAGGTACTTAGAGTTTAATAAAATTAAAAATAATGTTTTCATGATCTTCAAACCTATTTCTGCCGATGTATATCAGTTGATAAACATAGATGTTGCTTTGCCTATTGTGTTTTATTGTGACTTGGTAATGTTGCTATGATTTCCCCCTGGCTTGATAATAGTATATTCCACGCGTTGACGCGTACTTATAACATCATGAGCACGAACAAGTCTGAACACCTAGCGAACTACGACACGGTACTTGTCTGTAGTAAGAACTGCTGTCCACTATGCTGCGTCTGCTCCTGTCCCTGACCTTGGTGGCAGCTGCCTGGTGCGCGCCTGGCATTGCCCCCGCTGCCAAGGCAGTACCGGCAAATAAATTGTCTACAACGGTCACCGCGCAAGGTAAGAGACCCCCTTAAAATAGATACTGCTATTCAATAGATACTGTATTTGTCTTGCATCCGAGAATTTATTGTTGGTAATTTTGATCGTGATACAATGAACAGAATGCAGAGCACACGGCGTGACCCTACCGGCAAATAAAGATAAAAAGAAATGTGCCCAGGTCAGTATTGAGGTCAGCATAAAAATAATCTCACAGATGGTACAACAGTTTATTGTGTGTATTTTTCGCCACTAGGGTGTTTCTACCTGGGAAACCACTATCGGCCAGGAGAGGTTGTACTTTCTGAGCCAGGATGCTATGGCCGCACCTATACTTGTGAGGCGTCTGGCATTCAAGGTCACGGTATACCCGGAGATGACTGTGAGTAACTTTTTAAAAACTTTTTGTTTTGCATATTGTCGGCAGTTAACGTGAACGTATACCAACAGCGAAAGAAAAAACGATGTGATCATGATGTACAATAAAAAAATAATAATACACACTGTGAATCTTGAATATACAACATATGGTACCTGTACATATTTATACGCAATGTTCCATATTTGGGATGCTGTAGCGCACCAACAATCGGAATGGCCACACGTGTAAATTCTAACAATGCAGTATCTCTAGGTAGACAGACTTCTACAAACGTTTCCTTTGGCATTCATTAATTTGATAATGGATAGCTACATGTATAGGTCAGTTGAACACAACGAAGGTTACATCGTGGATAGCAGAACAAGAGACATGTTTGTTGTGCTGGAACGCGTTATGTTGGAACAAAGTGACGCGTGTTTCCCATATCCATCTTGTCTGACAGGTTGCACACATGATGGGAATTATTATGATGACGGCGAGTTTTTCTTCGACAGTGCTGGAAAACTTTGTAGCTGTTTCGGTAACTCCGCCGAGAAGCCTGTACCCGCATCTTGTGGACGTACGTACCATGCAATAAATATGTTGAAATGTCGAAATCCAAAAGTTTCGATTAATTAAGTTTTTTTTGTGTGTGTGTGTTATTGGTATTTTGCTTCTGTTAGCTTCCCCTTACATTTTGACAACAACAACCCATGTTGTTATCGCACTTAAAGTTAACTGTTTATTGACTTCGTGCTTGAATTTGATTGGTTACAGTTGACATCGACGTCATCTCAGGGTGAGGAGAATAAACAAACGGCTGTGTGGGTTCATCGATCCAACATGGCGTCACGATATGCTGAAACAGCGGCCAATGTCACCCAATAAAGAAATAAATGCATATTCTTTGTGAATTTTTCACTGTCCCTGGTTCAGATGTGTAGTTGTTGAAGTCAAACTAACTGAAATGAATATGTTTCAAGGCCTTTATTTATAGTATAAAAGTTTCAAAATATGTTTTGTTTCAAAATATGATTTGGAAATCTATGGCCGGGAAAGGTGCAATAACCCAAGCCTTACATGTATGAAATACAACTCAACTCTTTTGATATTTATAGGTAACGATATCATTCTAACGACCGAAGTATACAGGTAAGGTAATAAGTTAATAAGTAAGTAAGCCAAAGTTCAGCGGTCACTACCTTCAACTGCGCTGTCCTAAATCAAGCACAGGTAGTGCATTTCTACATCCATGAAACAGGTAAGCGTAATAGTTCTATCAATGAAAAGATGAAAGTTGAATCTCTACTTCTGGATAAATCAAATTTACTTCAGACGTTTCAAACGACCTCCGTCGTTCTTCTTCAGTGAAATAAAAATAAAAGTTTACAACTCTGAGGAATAAAGAATACTTCTTACGTTCTAAATAAACAAAAAAGGTAACGGCTAAGGTGTTCTAAAGTAAACATGGTAGGTAACTACAGAGGTGTTCTAAACAGCTGTTCTAAATAAACAAAAAGGTAACTGACAAAGGTTCTTAGATACATTCTAGCAAAATAAGAAAGGCTAAAAAGGGATATATATTACGAGCGCATTCGATCGATCGTAGATATTCACAATCGAAAGGGGGGGCTGAGAAAGGGGGGGCTGAGAAAGGGGGGGCTGAGAACTGACCTTTCCAGTGCTTGGAATGATGTTTTAAAGTAAATGATGGTTTTATTGATATATAGACACTTGTTATCATTATATCCCTTTTTAGCCTTTCTTATTTTGCTAGAATGTATCTAAGAACCTTTGTCAGTTACCTTTTTGTTTATTTAGAACACTGTTTAGAACACCTCTGTAGTTACCTACCATGTTTACTTTAGAACACCTTAGCCGTTACCTTTTTTGTTTATTTAGAACGTAAGAAGTATTCTTTATTCCTCAGTGTTGTAAACTTTTATTTTTATTTCACTGAAGAAGAACGACGGAGGTCGTTTGAAACGTCTGAAGTAAATTTGATTTATCCAGAAGTAGAGATTCAACTTTCATCTTTTCATTATATTCCTGGATGTATAATCTTCACAAACGTATCAAAGTTCTATCAATATTCATTTTTGAATCAGGCTATCACAATTTGAAATGCCTTCAGAATACTAGCAGCGGAAAGCAACCGCCATTTACAGGGATGTTTAGCAGGCGGAAGAAAACAAGCTGCATCTTCGGTTCAGTTACACACAGCAAACATCTATTTGATATTCTTAGCAGCAGTTGAGTAAAGAGTGTGGGTAGAACATAATCTACTCTAATGGAGGATATAGTGCACGATATGCACAACATCATCGCTAGACAGCGAACTTTGGACTCATGGTCTCGTGCAACGCTCGAATGCATAAACCGCGAATTGTGTCTGAGCAAGGGGGAGGGGCAGCTCATAACCTTTGGACGCATTGGTTTATAGTCTAGAGACCTGTAATGAGCTTATATTTCATGTTCGTTCGAACTCATACATTATTTGGCAAATCAAACTTTCCCTTATGTTGGATGATAGGAATCAGTAATGTGAGATGGAGTCCCTGGTTGAAGAACTGACCTGTCCAGTGTGCCTGGACCTGTATGAACAGCCGGTACTCCTGCCCTGTGCACACAGCCTGTGTAAGAGGTGTGCTGGCCAAGTTTTTGTCTCCAGGAAGCCCCATTCACAACATGCTTGGCAAGGCATGGCACCTAAGGTAACGTAGAACATAACTCCCATAACAACACAACACGATTTGCTAATTCAAAACCATGGGTAACGTTGAATGCCAAAACCCAACTCATTATTTCACTTCAAAAATATGAAGCAAGATGTACCCGCTCATCCTGCTATATATAATTTGTAGCTATGTATACATTTGTATCTGAATTATGTCAATAAACCTGAACAAAACAAATGAAATATGTCATGTCAATCCACCCATCAATGTTATCGGCTTTGCATGCTTGTACATGTTCTCATAGGAACAGCACGTGTGTCCCAGCTGCAGACACGAGTTCCAACTTCCCGGACTTGGAGCGGACGGACTTCGCAAAAACACTACGCTGCAGAACATCGTCGACCGCTACCGGAAAGCAAAGAACAACACAGCGGTCCCAAAAGCGGTTCCCTGTGAGATGTGCGACGGTGAGCCACCGGCCGATGCCGTGAAAACCTGCCTGGTCTGTGACACCTCCTATTGTGAAGCATGCTTATCGAAATACCATCCCATGAAAGCAGGGCTCGCCAGACACGCACTGATTGAAGCATCGGCAGCAACTCCCAAAGTGCTGATGTGTACAGACCACGTTCAGGAGAAGGTAGGGTTGACGAAACTCATAACTACCCCCGTGAAATATGCGAGAGTCAATTGGTATATTGTTTATGGTTTGTCTGTTTGTATATGTACGTCCACATACATTGGTCAGCATAACTCAATAAGCTATAGATATGGGTTGTGATAATGTTTCGTTTCGTCTTATAAGAGTTAGTGACTTCGAAGCGTTTGCATTGTATTTGCCCCTGCGGTATTTACCTAATCAATTCAGATGATATACTGACATCTCCTTACTAAATGTCATCCAGAGCGACAGCAGGATCATTCTCATCCCTGATTACCTTTCCTCAGGTGAACATGTACTGTAAGACAGACGAGTGTCTTGTCTGCTCTCTGTGCAAACTGGTTGGAAAACACAAGGACCACGAGGTCGCCGCAGTGTCGGACACTTTCCATCAGAAGAAGGTGATTAGACCGTTGAGTGATTAGTAGAAATAGTTACAGTCATAAACAGCAATCGAGCTACATGAGTGGTGGTATGACACATTCCAATATAAGAAGGTAATTATATCTATCTAAGTCACTGACAAGTGTATTCATGATACAGGTACAAGGGAGGTGTTATAACACAGAATTTATCACTTTATCACACCATTAATTTCATCTTTGTGGCCTTGTGTAGGAATCTATTGGCGGACGAGTCGCGGGTCTGATTCAGCAAAACGCTGAAGTCGAGTGTTTCGTGGGTAAGATCCAGGAGACGATGACCAAAGCTGGGGTAAGTCTGTTGCTGTATTTCTCTAAACGTTAGATATATTAAGCCAGCAGTGTAAACAAAATATTACTTTCAGCTTGAGGATGCACTTCTAAACCCTTTGATTTTCATCATGCAGCAAAATTGTGCTGGCATTCAATGGCGAGTGGAAGCGTTCGCTCAATCCCTGACAACTGCTATCATGAAGAGGAAAAATGAGCTCCAAATGAGGGTCGCCATGGAGAAGGATCAGAAGCTGAAAACTTTAGGCCAGCAGCTCGGCCAGTGGACAGACACCGGGACCGGCATCTCAGCTGCCATTACAGAGGCTGAAGCACTTCTGAATGAAGAGGACCCCATCACTTTTCTACAGGTACCAGAGCGCTAATTTTGTACAAGAAGTTTTACTGTGGTATTGCTTATGCCACTCTGCTACAAAGCATTATATCATTGAATAAGGTTTAAGTCCATTTTCAGAATATTCAGGATTAAATGCAATGCGAAATGACGGACTGTGGGATATATGTTATTGATTAGAAATGGTCACAGTTACGTAAGAATGGGGTTGATACAAGCGATAGTTCTGCTACACTTACATGTACTTGTACTAAAGTGTATTTTGTGACTTTTTTTCACCAATTACATTTTAAGTTACCATGCGTGTTTGCATGCAAAACAATGGATGAAAAACTTTTAATACGAAAGATGAATATATTTATGTCTCTTTATCTTCTAGGCATCTAAGGTAGTGGAAGACAGGTAAGATCATTGATTATGCAGCACGTAACGTACGACTACACATAACTACATTTAGATAAACTGTACCAGTTTCCAATTCATTACCTACAACGTTTGGACATTTGACATGTAAGAACTTTTCATTCCATGAAGCCAAAATGAAAGATTGATTTATGTAGATTTTTTTTATACTTTTTTGCATCGTTAGTTGATACCAATAACATGAACGGAAAGTGGTCTGAGGAATTGTGTTGTTGTATTGCCAGGATCGCTACCTTCAAATTCTTGGAGAAACGCAAGCTGAAGACCACTGAGCAGTTTATCCACAACACCCTTGGGGTCTCCGACCTAGAACAAAGGGTGTCGTCACTGGACTTTATGAAAGGTTTGTTCTGTAATTTTATATTGACCTATTGACCAACATTGTTGCAAAATGTTCTATTTACATGTCCGATAGACAATTTACTACAACTGTGAAGTTGGTTCAGCATGCTAGCGGACTTTCCCCATTCAGCTCCAGAACCGCCAAGGATCCTGACCCAGCAGTGCACGGCTGGTCGTGACTACATCACTGTCCGCTGGGCTGCAGGGGGAAAGACGCCTGTCGACACGTACAAAATTTGGTATGGAAAATCAGACCAGGGCACAGGGTGGCAGCAGACGGTTTCCTCCACTTTCACATCTCTCGCAATTCAGAAGTTGGAGGAGAACACCTCGTATGCAGTTGTTGTTGTCGCTAAGAACGCCAAGGGAACCGCATCATCCCAACGAGTGGACATCAAAACAAGACGTGGTGATAATATTTTTTTTTCTGTTGTGCACTAATGTAGTACCTTTTAAGCTTCTTTCTGTTAATAATCATAAAGTGTAGTAAAGGGTATACAAATATACCAGCTGAAAATGAACCACTATTGCCTCAGAATCGGTCGGTTGGGTAAAAATTTCACTGTCATATAGCTGCTGATCAAAGCTATCCATACATGACTATTTCATAGTGCGTAAAATCTATCTCTTTTTAATTGACCCTCTCAAAACGTAAAATTCATATCTCATATTGTTTATTTGACTGATTGATACCTAAGTCAGATTGTCAGACAATAACTCATGATGAACCATTATTGTTTGATCATTTTGCACAGAGATTGGCACAAAATTGCCTCTCCCTTCCCGAGAAATACTAGCAATTGAATTTTGAATATGAATATTATCTTCACAGAAGCAGGCGTTTAATACGTTTATCTGTACACATTCGATGACATGAAAATTGCTTGCTAATGCTGACCATTTTATCTCATTTCAGGCCAGCTGCAGTTCAAACTTGACAGAAATACGTATCAACCCTCAATGGTCGTTGCGGATGATGGCATGTCTGTCACTTGCCCTCAAAGCGTTAGTCAAGGGTTTAGATCCAACCGCGGCTACAACCAATCATCATTCTCAGGCTACTACCAAACACGCCAAGGCCAACCACTTACAGGTGTATTGGGTAATGTTGCCATTGATAAGGGGCGGCACTATTGGGAGGTAGATGTAAAAGGTAGCTCTAATTTTGGGTTGGGTGTAGCCTATCGTGGCTCGCCTGAGGACAGTTGGACTGGGACGGATGACTGTGACATCGTGGAACAATGCATGATGTATGCATGTTATTTGTCCCAAGAGCATGTTTACGAAATTTCTTGCACTTGGATGAACGGGTGCGCTCCTATGCAGTCGCCACATGGGCCTATGGATCATTTGTATCAGGTTGGGTTGCGGGCTAAGGCGATGTCGCCTGGGGCGATAGCGAGTCAGAGGATGCCTTCTGTCTATGGATCGAATATTCACAGGCCAGCTGCAGCTACTTGTAGCTTTGCCGACGTTACTACTACTAGTAACGTTATATCTCAGCAGTACGCGTCGGGGGCTGCGACGTATAGAGGATTAGGACAAACTGTTCAACCCAAGCAACCTTCATATGGCCAATTGACAAAGGTAGGTATCGTACTTGACTACGATGGTGGTTCTATCTCGTATTATGATCAGCACCACAACCTCATCAAGTCTCAGACCCAACAGTTTTCCGAACCGGTTTATCCCTGTCTTGACGTGAAGGATCAGGGAGGCATCCTCAGTCTGGTGCAGGACTAGCTGTGTTTGGCCTGAGGTTTTGAAGTAATTGACGAGGTAATGATGGGTTAACTACTATGCGTTATGTCTTTTGTCCACATTCTAAACTTGAATGCATATCTGGAAAAGGATTTCTAAATTTTCTACCCCTTAGCGTAATTGCTATAAAATTAGGAATGCAGAAATTTGAGCTAATTAAAATGATGTGTTTTGTGAAGAGAGAATTTAGTTTGAGTCCAACTCTGAGTCCAACTAATGTAATTGCATTGTATGGTGGTGCACATTACTCCACATAGGTGGCACTTTATTGCATTTGCTTTATCTATGAAAGTTACTGATCATGGTGGTTTCTTGTTATTGTATGACAGTTGTGTAAAGTGTGATAACTGTGTACCATTAATTTGTCAATTTATTGTACAATGGCTGGATTATGTTTTATGCTTGGAGTAATTTTGTCCTGTTAACCAAATCGTATAGGGTTTGAATAGTGGGTATACATTCCTGGTAGGGTACTTCAGTGCTTTCATTTGTAGATCTCACTATTTAGCAGTGTTTCACTCGATCAGACGAACCAAGATTTTAGCCTGAAACGGCCCCAGTGGCCATATTTTGGTACATGTATTACGAAATAAATTAATCTTTGAGGCTTACATATTACTAAATGTAACGTTACTATTTGTATTGTAGGGAACATTGATATGTACTGAAAATGTACTAATTGTTATTACCATTGTAGGGGGCACTGATATGAACTGATGTGTATGTCACAGTAAAGCCTATGTGTCTACGTAAAAACGTCTGCCGGTCTTTTATTGTGTGTTTGTTGTCCTCGCTTTCATTGGAGCAAAGAACTAAACGGTGGTAACGTTAAGAAGCTGGGCATGGTCCAATTTTTTTTTTTTAATTGATCAAGTTGATCGCTGAGATTTTGGAAGTTATACATCTCCACTTAGAGAACGTTATTTAACGTTATGTGGCAATGGGAGCATACAAAGTAGGGTAATAAGTACATTAGTAGCATTAACATTATAACGTTAGCTAATAACGTTATTATGTTTTCCGATATATCAGTTTTAAGTGTAACGTTACGGCATACATTCGCTTATTTTGCAGCTATTTGTATGATTTACATCATGGTTGGAAACTTTAGTTTTTGAAACGGCCGAAAATCGGACGCGCGCGTGGATGTCATCCATATAATGACATCAACATGGCCTAAGGCCACAGCAAGTAAATTTTATGGAGAGTTATACAGAGTTAAAAAATAATGAGATAGCGCGGAAAAAAACAAGATGGGTAAAAAACCCAATTGCAAGATGGCCATATATTCAAAATAGACACCATAAACGTCGTAACAAGATCTGAAGTGACAAAACGTGGCATCACAACTAACAAGGCATTCATTCCTGTATTAAAAAAGTGACCAAGTGTAGTAAAAGTGATACTACTGTGGTACACTGGTATCACTTGCCAAGCTGGCAACTACATTCATGTCTTCCACATTGGTGCCACTTTTACAACAATGTTTACAACACTTCTACAAGTATGTTTATAAGGCTACAACACAACATGTTTGCCTAATTTTGGTCTATCTAATCCCCGAAGAGGAAAAAAATATTGTTTTTTTCTGAAATCATGCGATGATTAATGAGCGCGCTGATGTCATCCATAAAATGTACTTGCTGTGGCCTAACCCTGACACTCAAGGCAGCGCTCTGATTGGCTACATGCCGAGCGGTCAATGTACCAAAACTTCCTGGTAGTTCCTATACACGGTACGTGTCACAGCAGTGTTACCGCCCCAAGCCAAGTGCACCGTCCCAAATCGCTCAGCACTGTATTGCACAATTTTACAGCTCAGTTTTACATGTATCAAGCAGGTAAGGGTGAGGATTTTATTAACATTCGTTGAGGAATCAGTCGGTACACTTTCTCTGTAACTTGCTAGGCAGCAGACTGAATGTTGCGTTAGAATGCATCAGCACCATTGTGACGAAAACAAATATGGCGGTAACAGTCTTTGACTTAGAGCATTGCCTGGCCTCAGGTTTTGCATGTGGAAATCCGTAATATGATAAGCTGTATGTTCATTCGCATCTTCTACCTTCTTTGAAGAAGTTACATCAGAATGTATGAAGATTAGTTACTTACAACGTCTATTGCTTTTAGTGCAATAATGTCTCCGCTGGACTCATGGCTCATCTTATTGAAACATTACACTAGCCCGAATTGCTAGTGACACTGATCCCAATCTGGCGAGAAGCACATGTTCCACTTTCAGAGTTGGCACCCTTCCCCCAGTTGGCTCAGGGTTTAATTCAGGGGTGTCCCCCCAGAGCCGAGGAGTGGCTTGTGAATACCCTTGAAACGGTCTGGTATCCAGGTATCAGGCAAACTATGAATGGCTGCGGGTTTACTGAAAAAGTTGGGCTATCTACCTGGGAAGGGAAGCTGCCCCTGTTTATCACCCCAAGATTATGTAAGGAGGTGTTGTCCTTTAATGGAATCTCAAGAAAAACAGGGTATGCTTGTGGCTACTTCAGGGGAATCCATTGGTTGCAATCTGCCCTTATAGTCTTTTGTACTCTTAATGTAATTTTTTCCTTTGTAATGTGCTTTTTTCCAGTCCTGGTAGACTTGCTCCTTACTGCTGCCCAATAGAATTAAGGTGTGCCTTCAGTCCAGCCTTTCCACAGCTGGGATGGGACTGCCATTGACCCACTTTCTCCTCAAGGCGAACAAAGAAGTTTCATTAGAGGCCAAATCCCCATGCATGTCCTTTGGGCCCATAATATGGAAATGATTGCAAAGTAGATGGTCATGTTTTTCCATAAACCCATGGCTGTGCAAGGGGAGGGTGGCATGTTGTGGCTGGTCATGAGTTACAGTTGGAGTAATAAGCTTGTAAAATGTAGGAACCTGATGAGAGAGGCCAGATGCCATCATGGAGTCCCTTGCTGAAGAACTGACCTGTCCGGTGTGTCTGGACCTGTACGAACAGCCGGTACTCCTGCCCTGTGCACACAGCCTGTGTAAAAGATGCGCCAGCACATTCTTTGCTGAAGCCTTGAAGAGACCCTCTGAACAACCTGCTGAGGAATGGAAGGCCCCCAAGGTAAGTTTTACATAGAAACTAGGTTTCCGGAAAAGGTGGACTAGTGCGGGCTTACCTCAGTAGGCCCAAGGCTTTCTGAGCCCCAAGGCTGTGCATGGAGAGAGGTTTAGCCTGTAATGGAATTTCCTGCTTCAATTCCTGTTACATTGTTTTTACATTTATGGTCTTGTAATCTAGGATTTTTTTTACCCATGTTGTTCTTATTTTTGCACTTTCACATTCAATTTTGAATCTGATTTTCTTTGCCTGATGCAAATAAACCATGCCCCGTGTCGACAGCATATTCAGTGCCCCAGCTGCAGATATGAGTTCCCACTTCCCGACCTCAGAGTGGACGGACTACGTAAAAACACCACACTGCAGAACATCGTCGACCGCTACCGGGAATCAAAGAATAACACAGCGGTTCCCTGCCAGATGTGCGACAAAGAGCCACCAAACAACGCAGTGAAAACCTGCCTGGTCTGTGACAACTCCTACTGTGAGACGTGTTTGGTGGCTTTCCACCCAATGAAGGGAGGCCTAGCAAGGCATACACTGGCAGATGCATCAGCAGCAACTCCCAAAGCACCGATAAGCTCTGAACATCAACCTGATATGGAGAAGGTATGACTTCCTCTGCAAAGTCAACATTTAGTACAGGTACAGCGACTAATGAGTCTACCATGCAATTTACAAAGGACAAAAATAAGATGGAAGTAGAAGTTAGGGTCTTCTCCATTATTTTTCGGCATTGTCTCAGTGTCAGTGATAGTGTTGCACCTGAATAACTTAGCTAGTAATATTATGTGCATCCAATGGCTTTCCAAGTAGACGTAATCAGGATTACACAATCACATTTGCAATTAATTAATGAAAATATGGCCATCAACATGATACAGTGTCTTCTCACCTCAACAGATTTGATGTGTGTGTGTGTCATATTTTCCTTTCAGGTTGGAAAAAACGAAGACCAAGGGGCTGCAGCAGGGCCGGACACATTCCAACAGAAGCAGGTCATACTAGAAAAGCAAAATAATACATTGAATACAGCATATTTCTCTCCCTCCATATGCAAAAATGGACTTTATCAAAGTTAATTCAAGGACGTTATCTGAAATGTCATTGGTTACTTCAGCACATGGAATATTCCAACATTTCTGCCCTGAAAAATGAATCTTTCTGATTGAGCCCTCCAAAAGAACTCAATAAAAGGCCTGCATGAGGCCTGTCTGTCATGAACAACAGAGTTGTCTGGAGGAACTTTATAGTCTCACCTGATGGATGAACTGAACTGAACTGAACTGAAGTAAGAAATGAAGAAAAGTGCCTGGAGGTATTTACCTATTCAACAACTGTACCGAATATCAGGGGTGATAAGTTGGCTGCAAAATGATGAAATGGGATGAAATATGGTAATTGAAAAAGAAATTAGCAAGTAAGAACATTTTAAGATACTAGTAGCATTTCTAAAAAAAAGAGATGTACAAAGACTCCCACTGACAGATAACAATGTGACTGAACTTCACTGCAAAATGATTAAGTCAAGCTACCTTGAACCGACCAATTGTCAGCCATTATCAGGCAAATCTGTGTGACATTTTGGTGAACAAACCCCCAAAACTAATATGATTATTCTTACTGTTTCATTTCTTTATCCTTTACAGACAAAAAAGCAGCCTGACATCTATTCCACCTTGTGGACCCTTGACCATAACCATCTGAAGATAGGGGTAGACTATGACCTTGACCTATATGTACGTATGACTTTTCCTCATTGTTAATATCTTGTCAATTGTCTTAATGTTTCGGGTACAACTAAACAGCC
Source organism: Branchiostoma floridae (assembly GCF_000003815.2). Classification (NCBI taxonomy): domain Eukaryota; kingdom Metazoa; phylum Chordata; class Leptocardii; order Amphioxiformes; family Branchiostomatidae; genus Branchiostoma; species Branchiostoma floridae. The sequence goes on along the minus strand of NC_049983.1, from coordinate 19,849,480 downwards.
TCTTGACTTCAATAAGATCTTAACTAAAATGTCCATTTCGACAAATTTAAGTGTCATTACCAACAGAGACTTGAATTTACTACTCTATACATTCATGTTACTAATGTCTTGTGGCATTTTGCAGTGTCCTTTTTATTGCTGTTGTCACAAAGTCAGCATTGAAATAAGTTGTACTTACATTTTTCTTTTGTCCACTTTTGTATAGGGCGAGAAACTCTTCCCCTTTGTGAGTCGAGACAACTTGGAACAAATCCCAACTTACAGAGGTGTGCATGAGGAAATGTCTTGTGGTGACATAAAAAAGTCACCATGATACAATCTTAATATTAGTTGTATGTCAACATGAAAACATGTTGTTTATGCTGTCACGTCAGCATCTATTTACTACACTGTTGTCTTAATACTCATGTTATTATCAGGATAACTGTTGTGCTGCTCATTGAGTGTTGCACAAGAAAAGATTCCGTGCATTGGCAGTATTGTTAGAATTTGACAATTAGAACAAAGTCTTGATTCTTCATGTGTCAGTCTTGAAGTTTTAGCCTGGGTACCGTCCGAGTATAAGGAGCCCCGATAGAAATTGGATGGTAACGTTACCCAGGCTATTGAAGTTTGTCTTTTTCAAAAATTTCAATAGGTTTACCACAATTCTAAAGATGCCAATGAAGGTCCGGGGAAATTTTGAAATCTAGACCTACTGAAAAGCCATTTCCTGCACTTTCTGGGGCAAATATTGCTGATAGACTCACTAAGATTGAATGAAATGTCTATCAGTGAAAAATGCAAAAAAGTTTGAAAAAAAATCTTGGACATGAAAAAGTGGACCTTCCAGCGTGAAAAAGCGGACCTTTGAGCGGGTGTGGGGGTTCTTCCGAACCCCCCCTGGCTACTGGCATGTGGGCGATGTTTGCATATTTCTTCACTTCTACAGCCTTGCTCTTTAATATAGAAGGATAAATTAATCAATGTATGTTATTTCACTTTGTATAGCCTTTCTGAACTTCCTGGACAACTACGACGAAGACCAACCCGAGTATGTGACAGCAAAGGAGGAGAACAATGCTCGGGCATTCCTTAACCGTTGTCTTGATACGGAGGTGATGCAGGAGGCACATAACTTCCTGTGGAAGAAGGGTAAGGCAATCAGCTTCAGAAGATTTTAGACTTTAAATCCAATACAACAGACACTTTACGAATTTTATTACCCTTGTTAGATCTTTAAGGTTGAATTTTATCCTGTTCATCTATCTTTTTTTCAAATGGAACTTGAACTATGCCCCATCATTTCTGTATTACAGGATGTGTGCCTGAAACTAGAAATGGGTTCAAGGACATGTTATACAAGATGTGGTTCACACCCTACACCAGGACTCACAGCGACGGGGTTAAGAGGTACGTGTATTTAGTTTTTACTGACTCAAGGGTTGACAAAAGTGGCAATGAGAGACCTTCAATGCACTACCAGGCAGTAGGACCAATGGTGGCTACCAAGTTAGAGATGTTATTTGTTTTGTTTTATTCTGTTTGCTTGTTTTGTTTTGTTTTGTTTTGCACATCAAGGCTGCATGTTATTGTACAGGTTGTCAAACAAACTGATGTATTATTGCTAAGAAGAATGTAACCTTTGTGTCCATGCTAAATTCAACAGGCCCTCCACAGCATTTGAGCACACCTTTGTGGGAGAGACACACTGTCAGCACATGATGGGCTTCCACAACTGGCTCAGTTTCTATGACAAGGAGTGCCTGGGGAACATCCAACTCAACAGCTACTGTGTTAGTTGTGTGACATTCTGTAAGCATTGTACCTACAGAGAGCTAGATTAAAGGGTTAATGCCCCGG
>NC_049983.1:19819142-19847538 GCF_000003815.2 Branchiostoma floridae | reverse complement strand
TGAATCTACGTGTTACGGCGTCATAACCAACGTGGAACGGGGCCTTCTGATTGGTCCGCGGCGCCTGGCTATATGAAAATACTAAATTAAATGCATTTCAGTTTGTCTGAAATTTGGGGTGAAAGAGTGCCTGTCCAGCATTTAGTTGCAAATAATGTGAGCACCCATTTGCTATGAACCTTAATATGGTAAACAAGGTGTATATCAGCTTATAATGTCATTTTGAGCTAACATTATGTTGTGTGTGAGTGAGAGTGAGTGGTGTATTTTAAACTACATAACTTCAAGACGTTATATTTGAATGTCATTTTGAGCTAACATTATCTTCTGTGTGAGTGAGAGTGAGTGGTGTATTTAACTACATAACTTCAAGATGTTATATTTGGATGGAGGATAGTTAACATAGCTCATAGATTCATTTCAATGTTACAAGTGTATGAAAAAAACATCTGTTAGATATCTTGAGAGCAATCAGTTCTTAATAAGCCTCTTCCAATGACCCCAAGACTTGTCATGTCTGATACTTCCTATTACTTCTGCAGCTCTGACCTTTGCAGCAACATAATCTTCCAGCTCACTTCCTGCCACTCTATTAACAGACAGTGTATTCAAATAGCTATGAACATCTGGATGCACTGAAAGTATTATGAGCCTTCATACATCAGGAAGCAATGAGCATGTTTCACATGTATCTCAGTTCTGCAAATATGCATAATTCAAACATTACCCATTTCAGCGCTATGATTGTGATGACCGTGTGATCCTCAACATTGACTTTGAATGGAGAGACGAATTAAGACAGACCAAGGACAGCTTCTTTGTTGGCACGAGCCCAGAGTTCGAGCTGGCCCTGTACACCGTCTGCTTCCTCGCTGGGGGCGGAGAAAAGACGGAGGTCGTCCTTGGAGGCCAGAACATCACTATCGCCACTTACAAACTGAACGGTCATATCGGATCTTGCTATCCAATCATGCAGGTACATGTGAATTTACACATACAGTGTCTGATTAGTTAGGCAAAGTTACCCATATAGTGGTATCACATTGTAGTGGACAACTGTATTTAAATGTACAATCTTTTTATCTTTCACAGGGACAAGATCAAACAGGACACTGGAACAGGATCAAACAGGAGTCTGACACGGAATCTGATTTTGAGGTAAGAACTTACAAAGTTTAAAGATAATCAGGCAGATCTTGCTATCTGATCTTGCAGATCAGTAATTAAGGTTGGAGTTTCTGTGATCTTCCCACTTTCTGCTCCATGGACACTTGTAAAAGAACAGTACCATCTTGTTTTATATCTCAATCATTATGTTTCAGTTACATATTGTAACATTCCCAAATTGAATACAATTTGTGTGTTGATATAATCAAATTCTGCCAACAAAACTGCACATTTTGAAAGTAACTGCACAAAAAACTCATTATTCAGAACAATTATCCAACATCTCTGTGATTCTCATTTTGCCACATTTCCCAAAATGGGTTAACTATTATTTGCCCCCATAACCTGTCTCTATTGTCTGCTTTCTTATATTTTTAGATTTCACGGCCAGACACCATGACTGTTTCGTTGTAAGCCATCTATGGATGGCATCTAGAAATAATTCTCAGTACTTTGCTGGGATGAATTGCTTTCTTCCCAGCCCACTGACCCATATACAAGATGTTCTAATATGTTAGAACAAAACAGTGAGTCTATGTATGTTGGAACAGTTTAGAAACCAATTCAAGTACATTGTAATATAGATCTTAAGACATTAGAAATGTTTCTAATATGGTGGAAAATATTAGAAATTTTTCTAACATGTAGTATGATGCAGTAGAAAATATTCAGAAAGTCTATAGTTCTCAGTTAGTTATCTCAGATTGATAAAAAAAATTGAAAATGTTTGAACAAAATACACCCACTTCCAGGTAATGTGGAGCTGACTTACATGTATTTCAGATAGATTGTTACATTGGCTTTAACAAAAGGCAACTAATGGTAATTTGAAAGTGATTACTTCTAAATTAGACAAACTTACCCATATAGCTGTGTCACGTGTCATGGCAAGTATATGAAAGTAGAACTGTATTTATATCAATACTCATCTTTCACAGGAGCAAGATCAATCAGACACGGAATCTGAAACTGAGGTAAGACATTCCTAGGTTTCCAGAATTGTCAATGTCCCCCAGCTAAATTGCTTTTGTTATGTTTACCTTTACTGTAGTGAAACATATTGTTTTTGCTTAGTTTCTTCTTCTTCTCCTCCATACAAATTAAACAGGCACGAATATCTCCACAAATAGATCATGGAATAACTTCCACAAACACATATCTTCACCAAATAAACAAGGTTTAATTTTATGTAGAATGATATCTGTAGGCATAAATTTTTCATCAAATTCAGGTACAGGTCAAGTATGTTCAAGTATGGACATAGATTTCTTTGGAAAATTATGAAAGGGCAATAATCAAAACAATTTGGTCCATTGCTAGAGAGGAATCTGTCAGGGAGTATCTATTCCCACTGGCATTTTTAAGTCCCGTCTCTCTGTTAAACATACTTTTATATACCATATTCTAATCAGTGGATCACAGCTAACTTGTCAAAACAAAAGTATATGTTTGCATGTATGTTTGAGGAAATCATCTTACCTGGATAAGAACAAAGTTTGAAGTGAAATTGCCCCCTGCAGTTCACAAAAAAGCCGTCAAGGGACCTTTTTAGGCATGCAGTCCAAATTATTTTTTCGAAAGTTTACCTCATGTATTTATGGACCCTCAGGACGATAGCGATGAAGATCCACTGTTCGCTGAAGGCTTAGACTTCTTACAATACCTTGAGGACGAGAACATCGGACCAGAGATGGGGAAGAGAAAGCTGAAGATGATCTACGAGGAAGAGTACACAGAGTCGTGTGGGAGAAGGTCAGGCACGCCCTTCTCACAGGTCCTGCGTACTCTCAAGAGGGATGGCAAGGTGGAGGTTTCCAGGAACCATCATGGGGTAGACATCATCACCATCCTGGAATAAACTTTATTACAAAGCCCAGACAGATCAATCTGTGTCTTGTTTTTTTTTTAAACTTTCATATGCTTTTTTGGTCCGGTGGGGGGCAACTTTATTTTTAAAAAAGGCATCACAGTGTACATTCACTTTCACTGTATACAGAATCATGTTTATTTTTTGCTCTATTGTTATGCAAAGTCATGTTCACTTCCACTGTTGCTGTGGCTTACTAGGTTTGAAAATTGATAACATTCCAGTTATTTTCTTTATTGTAGGTGACAGTAGGTCTCATTTTATGACGTGAAAGTTCTTCTGTGACGTTTGTCATTATATCTATAAAAAGTTAAATTCATGTAACGTTACTTTATTTCTTGCATTCACATCATTTTGACTTGAAATAAAGGATGAAAGAGAAAACGAAGAGAATAGTTTGTTTCCTTTGGAGCAAAACAAATGAACCATATGTCATAGGTCCTTTCATGTCGGAATAAACAGTACTATCAAAATGAGTATTGAGATTGGACTTGAATATCTTGCATTGTTGATCAGTAGGTAAGAGGACTAGATATATGCCGATATATGTGACATCTTGTCTTACCTTTTCATGTATTCTCCCAGAACACACTACAATGTATTGTATTAAGCGCTAAAACTGCGGTAAATATTCTGAATTTTGAAATATCCAGATTGACGTACTAATTTTCAACATAATCGTGACAATTTTTCGTATTCTCAGCCATCACTTTTTCCCATTACCAGTGTTGGTAAACAACGCGAAAGCAAGCAGCGCGCAGTCCACTAGTTCTCAGAGCAGCAGCGGGATGAAGGTGCACAACTTCAAGTCAGTATAAACGTGCAGGATCTGACTTCCTTTTCTTCGTTATGATATAGAATTACTTTTAGTCTTTTGGCGTTTTTATCAATTAAATACAAAGTGGTGCCGTACTCAAGCGATTATTAACGCTTGGATTATAGGTGCATCACTGGATAGAGTAGACAACATAAATCAACAGACACAATATACATAGTTCGCGAAAATGAAATAAGACCATGCCAAAAGGCATTACCCTGCACCTGCAAAGCTATATGAGCTCGTTCCCAGGTCAGCCTGATACCTCCCTGAAAGGCAAGGAGGACAGACGCGGAAGGACGCTTGCCGGTTTCACCATTACCGCAGCGAAGTGACTCCGACGTGTACGTGGTATTGCTCAGACCCTCCTTCAGATCAAGTGCTGTTATGTGGAGGACTTAAAAAAGACTAGCTACGTCTTTTGGGAGAACATCAACCTTGACAATCGCAGGTTTGAAGTAAGCTTTTCTTGGTTCCGTTATCATTGATGCGAAACGGTTGAATACAGCTGGTATGTTACAGAAGTACGGAGGCTTTGTCAGTAAACGAGGAGTAAGGCAAGTTAAGCGTACTACATACATAAACGGCACATCCCTTACGATGTGATTTACAGAAACACAACGCCACAAATGTTTCATTTCATGTTCATTTTTGTTCACTACCGTGATCAAGAATGAAGACGTTACAGACCATCTTTAATGTTCAGCAATACCCTAAAATACAGCATTTACACAAAAACATTCCCTTAGATTGAATACTAGACTTTTCATTCATAGTGCTAGAGTGTGCATAGTGGACTGCGGAGTCACACAAGATAACGCGAAGTTTTTACAATTATTCATGATTATTGAAACTCGTACCGACGCCACCGAAACTACACAACACCCTGACATGACCTTACACGTCACCGGGAATGTTTGTCCTGAAACCTGATCAGGTGCACCTGTACGGCGGGCTTTCATACCCGGCGACACCCCACCCCACACCACTCACCTGCAGTACGGTACACTTACCGGGCATTAGAAACGGTAATATCTTTACGAATTATCCAATTTGGTGGGATGTGTTACGTCATAGTTAGGGCAAGTCCAAGTTCCTTATAAACGTAGTTGTTCGGGCCACAAAGAAAAACGCACTACGGACCACTCCGATGAAAAATGCCATGTGACAATGTTAGTCTTCCCAAGGCAAAGGGGGCTTTGTCAATAGTGGCAGTTCTGCACACAGACCAAGTGGAATGTGGTCGGGAGGGGAAAAGAGGGCTTCCTCATGAACTTCGTTGTCCAGGGACATGTTGGAGTATCGTAATAAGTTTCCAATGCTCTGTGTTAGACGTTTTGCATGTTTTAGCACTGTCCTTCTTCCCTCCTAGGAGTCAGTAAAGCGAGATGGATTCCCTTGTTGAAGAACTGACCTGTCCGGTGTGCCTGGACCTATACGAACAGCCTGTACTCCTGCCCTGTGCACACAGTCTGTGTAAGAGGTGCGCCGGCGACGTTTTTGCTGAAGCCTTGAGGAAACCCCATCCACAACCTCCTGGGCAAGGGGTGGTGCCTAAGGTAACGTAAATATTGGAAGTATGAACACAGTCATTTGTATCAACATCAAAGTAAGTCTAAGGTGATAAGATCTGACGTCAAGCCAACTTATCAAAGCAGATACATAACTTTTGTCATAACTTGTGTGCACAGGAGCAGCATGTTGAATGTCCAACCTGTAGACACGAGTTCCAACTTCCCGAACTCGGAGTGGTCGGGCTACGCAAAAACACCACGCTGCAGAACATCGTCGACCGCTACCGGGAAACAAAGAACAACACAAAGGTCCCCAAGGCAGTCCCGTGTGAGATGTGCGACGGTGAGCCACCGGCCGATGCCGTGAAAACCTGCCTAGTCTGTGACACCTCCTATTGTGAAGCATGTTTAGCGAAATACCATCCCATGAAGGCAGGGCTGGCCAGGCACACATTGATTGAAGCATCATCAGCAACTCCCAAAGTACTGATGTGTACAGAGCACATACAGGAAAAGGTAGGTTTGATTTTTGACGGATACTTATCATTACCCCCATGGAAGGGAGTTTTACGAGAGGTATTGTTTTTGGTGTGTCCGTAGGCGCATATCATACTAAGGAATGGATGATTTGGCACGTGGGAAGATCTTCGGAAGACTTCTAAGATCTTCTAACATCTTGCTTTCTTCGGTACTCCACCGAAACTTCTTGTTTTGTATCCTCTGTTCTGGACATGCATAAAGAATGACAGTACTTCAATACTTTCTCATTCCTTGTTACCTTCCGTTCACAGGTGAACATGTACTGTGAGACAGACGAGTGTCTTGTCTGCTCTCTGTGCAAACTGGTTGGAAAACACAAGGACCATGAGGTCGCCGCGGTGTCAGACACATTCAAACAGAAGAAGGTAATTATATAAGACTTAAGCAGAATCATTTTAAAGGTATTGGTGTGGACACAATTGCAAGGTTGACTCGGCGGTGAGGTGTGTGTGTGTGTGTATGTGGTGGGGGTGGAGTGGGGTTAACAGTATGGCACAGGATGTCAGTCACTTAATTGATATCATACTTCTTTGTTGATATTTTGAAGGAATCCATTGGCGGAGGAGTCGCGGGACTGATTCAGCAAAACGCAGAAGTAGAGTGTTTCGTGGATAAGATCCAACAGATGATGACAGATGCTGAGGTAAAGCTGTCCTTATATTTCGGCTGGTATAAATATAGATTTGCATTGCTCAATGAGTTAAAATTGACGCGTATGTAAAGCGAAACTGTTATACTTTGGATTATTGACGTTTCAAATATCATTCTTAAGTATTTGAGATTATTTCTTCTATCAAAATGTATACATTGTATTTTGTACTTCCTTCGATGCAGAAAAATTGTTCTGACATTAAAGAGCGAGTGGAAGCGTTTGCCCAAACCCTGATTGCCGCCATCATGAAGAGGAAAGATGTGCTGCAGGCAAAGGTTGACGAGGAGAAGAATGACAAGCTGATGACATTGGGCCAGCAGCTGGACCAGTGGGCAAACACCGGGACCGGCATCTCAGCTGCTATTACAGAGGCTGAAGCACTGCTGAATGAAGAGGATCCCATCACCTTTCTACAGGTACCATATCGATGCTCTTGCAAGCTCATCTTGAATCAGAACGCCTCCAATATTGGGAAGTCAGCCCAAGTACACTGCGTAGGATAACGTAATATGATGTAGTTGTCGTAATGTTAGCATTGTTTGTAACACATGTACAGAGAACACATATTCGTACAATGAAACCATTTCGATTGATTGTGATGCGATGCGAATGTTATGTATAAAATAAGATGTATTCGATGTTTATTAAGTCCCCTTTCTTTTCTTTTCTTTAGGTATCCAAATCAGTGGAAGACAGGTAAGAATAATCTGAGACCAAATATTCTATCTTTTGCGATAATCAATGCTTCTTTCATATTTTACGTCTGATGTGAACTACGTCAACAAGAGTGTTCTTTCATTGGCAGAATCGCTGCCTTCAAATTTTTGGAGGAACGTGAGTTGAACACCACCGACAAGTTCATCCACAACACTCTTGAGGTCTCCGACCTGGAACAGAAGGTGTCGTCACTGGACTTTCTGCAAGGTATGATTTTTTTTATAAACAAGAGCAGGATTATATGCTTGATTGGTGATTGGGTACTAGATCAGGAGAGCTGAAGTGTTTCTCTGGAAATGTTATGAATAACAGTTGTTGTGATTGTCACTAATGAATGAAGTTTAATCCATTGTTTAGCCCCAGAACCGCCAAGGATCCTAACCGACAAGTGCACGGCTGGTCGTGACCACATCACCGTGTACTGGGCTGCAGGGGGGACCACGCCAGTTGACAAATACAAAATTTGGTATGGAAAAGCAAAACAGGGTGTTAAAGATTGGCAACAGACAGCTTACTTCACCACCGCCTCCAACAAACTCCATGATCTGGAGGAGAACACGACCTACTCGGTTGTCGTCGTTTCAGTCAACGCTTCAGGAATAGCTAATTCCAAACCTGTGAAATTCACAACAACACGCGGTGGTAAGTTGGTTTAATAATGATCAATAGTGTAATAAAGACTTATGCATCTTTCATAAGGATGGCGATATTGTCTGGAGTACTAAAAATCATTCAAAGACGACCGCGGTGTGTTCGTTAAATACCAGCACATGATTCTTACTTTGTGTTTTCATGTCTCCCACAGAAAGTGGTCTCCAATCTAAACTTAACCGTTACGCGACAGAATACCCACGTGCCGTGGCGGACGACGACATGTCTGTTACGAATGCGCCAAATGCTGGAGGTCAAATGCGCGGGCGTCGACGTGATAGGTATAACGATCGTCTTGCCTTAGGGTTAGAGTAATCTTAAGCAGGGATAGTGTACGTAGTGCATAAACATGGGGGTTACAGCATGATTATATTTATGTGCTTTGCAGTGGCCTCTTTAGGTTGGGCACATCTGAATTCGAAGCCATAGCTGTTTTCTGTGTATTGTTACATTTTTGTAATTCAGTAACTATCTGTATCCTTGAGTGGGGGATCAACATCCTAGCAATAACAAAAAGTGCTAGTGTACGGCAAACACATGTTTTCATTACTTTGGATTAAGTTGAGATAGAATGACATAGTTCATCAAGTTAGTTCAGGTAGTGACGGTTACTAAGTCAACTAGAAAGGGGTATGTGAATTATCCCCAAGATTATTTACTGTGTGATTTCTTAGTAACTCACATGTCCGATCCAAATACGAATTTTGAGAATGACCCAGAACACCGTCGGTATCGGTCTTTGTACTATCACATCGGACTAATATCTTCACGTGTAATCGTATATTTTATGTACAGGCTATGGATATTATCGGATAATCCTTTGCTTTATTTTGTTTGTCTGATTCATCTTTTTTTAAAATACATGTATTAGGCAGAACTGTATGTTGATGCGTGTAGTTCATACAGCCTGTATCAACGTTAACAGGATCTATGTCTATGATCATATGAACAACTGAAAGCACGAGTTGGATTCGCTGATGAATTGAATATAGAAAATGCAGAACTTCGCTCTTCAGGTTTCTGTCTTGCTAAGTTAGTTGGTGCATATACACCTCAAACAAATGTAGCCTTTTATTGTATTTGCCCTATTGAGTGATCACCTGTCATTACGTGATAGTCTTGATTGTGCTTTTGTATGGGTGAGTGTTATTTGTATCGGTAGCAAACATTTCGTCTTGTCAGTTTGATTGTACATGTACTTCAGTCTATGAATTCTCTCAGTTAAACAACATTGGTGAGCCTCCGTGAAACCGATTCCTATGATATGATGAACACGTCGTTTTGGTTCACGTAATTTTATTCCTGTAAACCTGATGACACAGCTTTGAATAATGCCTAACATAATGTTCTTGTTTATGGACAAGTAAAGTCTAAGTTCTGACGATTTTCTATTGTTGTAGGTCTCCTGATGTAGTGATATTTACCTTAGTCAATCAGAGTCACGCTATTATTACAGTCAATGGTGCGTTCTGAATGTTTGAGTTAGGCAAATTTAGACTTTTTAGTCAGCTTTCAGGCTTTGCATTACCTGGTAAGAGAGAAATGTGACAAGGAATCTTCAGTGTCCTACCAAGCTAAGCAGATATATGATAATGCTGACATATGGAAACTTCACTGTGTCTGGAAAACAAAAAAAAGTTCCTTAATGCTATCAGTATGTTTGTGTCTTAAACTTTGTGCGTATTACGTTACCTATACCATGCTTACAGAAAATGGTCAGGTGTGTAAGGAGTTGACCAGGAAAGATTGGGTAAGTAAGAACAGAAAAACGTACGTGCTTGTGCTGAAAGATCCTGAAAGATTGAAAAGAATACTGTCCTGTATGTTGATGTATCTTCCAGCTTCTCTGTGTATTCACTTCCCTTTCTACCGTTCAGTTTTTCTTTCACGGCAATCACCACAATGCCTCTTGCATACCAATGTGATTTTAATTTGGCCCTATTAACATCTAATAAGTTCTGAGTAGTAAACTAACGTTACCAGTATCACCTGGATATAATGATCAAGAGTTCGTTCACTAAGCCAATCGGCAAAACGATTCGGCATCATGAAGTCGGGGGAGGGTGTGTGTCATGTTGGTCCTAGATGATCATAGAGCCTTCTCCCCGAACAAATGTTGGTTTGGAAGATTATGACCTTCTTATTGCCCCATGATCTTTCATATGGTGGACCCATTGGTCCCAGTCTTCCCACCAACATCTGCTTGGAGAGCACTGGAGCCGCATGTATTCCCTGGAGACGGCCTGGCATCCATGATGTCCTCTGATTGGCTAAGAGTAAGAGCGGAACTGCCAAGGTGTCAAACGTCCTGAGTTGCCCCAAGTGCATCGCCCCAAGCCGAGCACCACATTGCTCAGTTTTTCATGCGCCAAGCAGGTAAGAATGATGATTTTGTTGTTGTTGTCGTCGTCGCTGTTTATGTCCTTGTCCACTTCACCGCTAGAGTTGGTCTCAAGATGTCTCCTGTAGTTTACAGGGTCTTGTAACGTTACCTAGAAGATGATGTCCCGACATGGTGGTTATCTCTCGGTGCTCTCTGCTTGTGTTTATGTCAAGATACTCCTCACGTGGTCCATTCAAATCTTGAATTATATCAATATTCGTTTGGAAATAAGTTGGTATTGTTGCCAAGCAGAAGACTAGGTCGTAACCTTGAAATTTGGATGCCTTCGGCAACATTTTCTGAGGAAAACAAAAATGGCGGATGTTTCTCTTCGCCCGCGTGGGTTGGGGCGCGCCGAAAAAATCCCAAGCTGCAAGCAAACGAGTTCATTTTCAGTTTTACTCTAATAAAGGAGACTTCATAACAGAGTAAATGTGGAAGATAAAGGGTAAACAGAATATGGTGAGAATGTCGTCGCCTGACAGAGAAGTCTTTTTAAGCCTTTCAAGTTCGAACCCACAAGTTATAAGTTCTGGGTTTGCAGAAAAAATTATAGGGCACTCACTCCACCAAGCAAGGTGGGCTGTTCATGACCGTTAGGGTTACATGGGGTTGTTGGAATCTCTAGGAAACAAGGGTTTAATATTGTGTAAAGGAAAACTGTTGATTACAGAAATGAATCTGTCTCCATGCGGGATAAGATGTAACTCTTATCTGATAACACCTCTTCTCAAGTGTGAGACATCTGTTTTGAATAATTGCTGTTGTTGCAAAACAAAGGCTGGGCAAAGCCATGCATGGCTGTTCACAGTTGTAGTTTGGAGAAGTGTTGTCACTGTTGTGTTATGTAAATGATGTCATTCGTGACCATTTAATCTCACAAATTCTTTGACAAATCAGGGCTTGGATTATAGGAATCTGAGTAAGGCGAGATGGAGTCCCTTGCTGAAGAACTGACCTGTCCGGTCTGCCTGGACCTGTACGAACAGCCGGTACTCCTGCCCTGTGCACACAGTCTGTGTAAAAGGTGCGCCGGCGTATTCTTTGTTGGGATAGGTGCGGCACAGAAGGTAACGTAAACATGGAAGATTGCAGAATACCTGTAATCCTACTACTACAGTACACATGGCAACAAGCAATATCTGTCGATATGGCCACTGTGAGTCAATTCTAGACTATAGATGACATCAGTATGCACATTGGTTTTTGTTCTGGTATCAATTTGGTCTGGATAAGCTGTGTACTTGCTGTTGTCTAATGCAAACAAACAATTTTCTCCATGCAGCATGTTCGGTGCCCCAGCTGCAGACACAAGTTCCTGCTTCCTGCACTTGGAGCGGACGGACTACTCAAGAACACCACGCTGCGGAACATCGTCGACCGCTACCGGGAAGCAAAGAACAAAACAAAGGCCCCCAAGGTGGTCCCCGGCCAGACAAGTGACAAGAAGACGAGCGACACTGTGAAAAACGGCCAGGATTGTGACAACTCCCACCGTGTTGACCCCACAGTGAAGGGAGGCCCAGTGAGGCACACTCAGAGTCAGACTGATGCTTCTGCAACAACTCCTAAAGTACCAACCAGCACTGAGAGGGCTCAAGAGACGGTAGGGTTCAGCTTTCTTCTGAAAAGTCAATATTTCAGCAGTGATAGTATACTGATACCATGTAATCTACACAGGATGAAACAGGACAGAATCTATTCTAAGGCCCACTTACTAGTAATTCTTCTGCCTTGTTTAATTGTATTGCTTGTATTCTATACCCGGTTAACCACCTCATAGCGTAACACACCAGGTTTGTGTCGAGGATACTACATGTAGTAGTCGTCAAACACATGATCTTCGTTTGTGACAAAGGACGTCCCTACCTCAAACTCGGTACTCATTTTATCCCAGAGTTGCGTGAGGAAATTATTGTAAACTAAAGTGCATTTCTCATGGGCACAACTGCCACAACATTGGGACCTGTCAGGGATTCAAATTGAGAACCTCCAGGTTCTGAGTCAACAACCCTAACCACAAGGCCACCGTGCCACCACCATTACAATTTACTCTTCACTCGATCTCTGTGTTGCGACTGATTTACTTATGATGTGCTTCCTTGTGTATGCCTAATAATACAGCTTTCTAAGCTCTTGTAAAGTATTTGTTCATAATGACACCATCAAATTTGCAGATAATTAATGTAAATATGACCATCCATATGTCTTCACTCACTATCAAGTTCAGTGTTTTCATTGATATCATGTTTTTGTACCATATTGTCTGTATTTAGGTTGGAAAGCACGAGGACCATGGGGCTGCCGCAAGGCCAGACACATTCCGACAGAAGCGGGTAATACTAGAAAGGCAGTGCAGCAAAGTTCACTCCCTCTCCATCCCAAAATTACTACAGTTAAAACAATATTACTGCACTCAAACAAAGTGATGTCTCTCCCATTGAACTCCTCAAAAACTTAAAAGATTAACAGTTTTGTGGAGTAGAAAGATGTAAAAAAACACCTTGAGATGATTTCTTACTCTTTACACCTATGCTAAATTTCAAGTCATTTGGCCCCAAAATGATGGTTTATCGTAGTGAAATATGATGATTTTAAGTGAAAAACAAAGTAAGAAATACATGATCTTTGTGTCATGGGACCATACTTCTCCACCAATGAATGATAGTCACATGGCATGCACAAGTTATGTATCTTTGAACCAAGCACTTTTCAGTTGTTTGTATTGCATGTCGGGTACAACCAAGGCATAACACACTGGGTTTGTACTTCAGAGTCATCATTTCAATGAAAAGTGCAAGCTGCATATCCAGACAGATTTGTTTGATCCACTCAGTGAGGTGAGGAAATTTGTGTAAAGTGCCTTTCCCAGGAGTAAAATCTTTTGTGGCTTGTAAGTAGATTGAAACCGGGACTTGTACTGAGCCAAACACCCTAACTGTTATGTCAACATGATGCCAACATTTGGCTAAACCATCCCCCTAAACAATGTACGACTAAAGTCTTAATGTTATGTTACCCTTTACAGATAAAAATGCAGTCTGACATCTGTTCCACCCTGTGGATGCTTGACCAGAACCATCTGTGGAGAGGGGAAGATTATGAAGTAGATCTTTATGTACGTATGGCCTTTCCATGATTAAAAAAATGTATTTTTCATCTAGGTTGACTGTGTCTTCATGTTTCAGGCTCAATGAAGCACACTCTTTGACTTGAATACTTAGTAAGTGTCATGTACTTGCATCACACAATCTTTTACCAACAAAGAATTCAAATATTCATGTTACTTGTTGTTCAGTATCTTTTCTATTGCTAGAGTCAGTGTGGAGAAAGTGTCATTGTTACTTACATTTGTGTTATCCACTTTTGATATAGGGTGACAAGCTGTTTCCCTTTGTTGCTCGTTACAACTTGGAAATCATCCCAACTTACAGAGGTGAGCATTAGCATCCTTTGGTCACCAAAATACAATCCTGATATTGTTATTCT
Organism: Branchiostoma floridae; assembly: GCF_000003815.2. Classification (NCBI taxonomy): domain Eukaryota; kingdom Metazoa; phylum Chordata; class Leptocardii; order Amphioxiformes; family Branchiostomatidae; genus Branchiostoma; species Branchiostoma floridae. The sequence continues at coordinate 19,833,741 of NC_049983.1, read as the reverse complement.
GGATCTGTAACCCCAAACACAAAAACATTGACTCATACAAATTTTCAACTGATCAACTCCAGTCTGTGTCAAGGAATGACAAACTGAAGTTGGTCAGTGGAAAATTTGGGGAAGTTCTTTTTTTGAACCAATACAGATAAACTTTCAAGTTATGGAAATTATTGACATTGTTCAGGTTGGAGACCAGAGCATCTGTGAACTGAACATAAACGTTGAATAGGTGACAGATGTAGAATTAACCACAAATGCTGTTGCGCACTTATGCCCATCATTTTCTGCTTATGAAAATAACTTATTGCTGTCTTAAATACACCTGTCATTTTAGGATTTTATTTTAGCGTAGTGGGAATGGCATGGTAGCGAAGCGACTAATCAGGAGGTTGGTGTGGAAGGGGGTCTTGGTCCATCCAGGTAGAGATTTGAAGATATAGAGTTAAAAGTTAGGATTTGGGGGTCAGTTTTGAGTGGCATATCATCATATTTCATTTTTCAGACATTGATAAGTCATAATATTTGTTGAACAAGCAAATGACAGCAAAGCACCACTACACTAGTTAAAAATTAGCGTAGTGGCCCTTATTTTACTATTTTTTAGCGTAGGGGTCACAAATTTTAGCGTAGTGGCCCACTACGCTAAAATGCACTAGCTAGAACCCTGCCTGTTATTATCTGTGACTGTGGTGCAGCACAGTGAACAGTGCTATCTCAGGTAAGGATTCAGTCATTTGTCTCTTAAAAATGAGGATATTGCCTTGACAATATTGTTTGAAATTGCTTGAACTTCTCGTTCCAGTGTTGAATTTTATTCGTCTTCAATTCTATGAATCCCCCCTTGGATGCTAGCACACTTTGTTTTGGTGTGCCTCATATCAGGACAATAATCAGGCTATATCGGCATATTGAACACACGTCTACTACAGCCTTGCTGTTTAATGTAGAAGGATGTATTAAGTAGTGTATGTATTTCACCCAAAACTGTGTCACTGACAAAAGATAGTGGATGCTAACATCTCAGTGATCTCACCATTTCCCAAATCATATCCACTCACTGTTGCTTGAGTAGCTGCTTTTTTGGCATATCTTTTTACCTGGATGTCTAACCTTCATCAACTAATGTATGTATTAATTAAATGTGTTTAGCCCTCCAGAACTTGGTGAACAACTACGGCACAGGCCTGCCTAGGTACACGACACAGCAGGAAGAGAACGATGCCCGGGCATTCCTGAACTGTTGCCTGGATACGGAGGTGATGCAGAGAGCACTTTGGTTCCTGGCTAAGGAGGGTAAGATCATCAGCTTGTTGAGAGTTTAGGGCCACTTCAAACAGACACTTATATAGTCGTGTAGGGCTGTGTACCTTAACAAATTTTCAGGTACAGGTACAGGTACAGGTACAGGTACGCGGGTTTAGGTACAGGTCCGGACCTGCACCTGTACCTAAAAAAGTTTAACCAAGTATATGCAAGTTAAACATGTAGCTACATGTAACTGTCTTTTATTGTCATAAATTGTCCTCTTTGTATGGGCAATTACATATTTGAATCTCAAAACAATTTCTTTGCAAGTTTTCTGAAGTTTCAACTGCAAGATTATCACTATTGTCATTCTTGATTCGGATTTACTTGTCCAGCAGTCTTAAAAAGTAGTGTTTAATAGTAATTTGGACTGTTTAGGTACAGGTGCAGGTACACAGATGTTTAGCTCCAGACCTGTACCTAAGCAGTTTTTTAGGTACGGTACAGGTACGGGTATTTAGGTACACAGCCCTATAGTCTTGCGACTGTTGTTGTCGACAACGTCGCGGGCGACGATATTTTTAGGCTGTCTAAAGAGGATCAAAATAGTTGTGGTTTTTATTGGAATTATTGTGTAACCCTTCAGCGGGGGGCCGGCGACTATTCGTCACATGTCTAAAGAGAGACTGTCGCCGGTGAGGGAAGTGGATCATATGCCTGCAGCATGTTTTTTTCTGTTTGAAAAGGCATTTTCTCGTTAAACATACATGTAGTCAGTGATGGAAACGTATTTTTATCATCAGAAACTGCCTGTTCCAGTGTAATGCCCCGCCACCAGTGGCTACATCCTTCGCATGCCCCAATTCCTTGATGATAATCTGGCGGCCACGAAGACCCGGTTTAATTCCAGATTTTCCCGTGTCTGTGTCATTCTTTGTTGTGGACTATGTTTGTTTTCAAGCAAAAAATAGTAATCTGCTGCACGACGAAAATGAAGAATTCTCCCGCCATTTTAATTTGCAAGCAAGAGGTCACTGTGGGTCACGTACGCACCGCAATGGAATCCTGCACCGCGGGTGTCCCGCAATACTCTGAACGCATGTCCACAACGATAGACAATAACAGTCGCACAACTAAACTCGGCACAAAAAGTTTGGAATATCAACTTTGAATGATCATATTTCCGTTGTTTCTGCATCAATTTTAATGTGTGATATATCAATAGAAAGCGTGTGTGATTTTCTTTCATATGGTATCAAACTCCTTATGATTATAAATTCATGAAACGAGCATCAGGGCTACTTACACCAATGGGTCACGAAAAAAAGTGCCCAAATTTCAATTTTTGTGGTCAACACTGTATCATCCTGCTGCTATGGGTGTGGGTGTAAAGGATTCAATCAATCTTTTTTTCACGTAATCTTTGGTATACAGAACATCCATGTTTATCTTTAACATTTGATAAGTCTAGAGTATATGTGCCCTTTTGGCTGTTGGATGACCGAATCGAGGTGCGGATGCGGCAAGGAGAATGCCACGCTGCACGGATAGAGCATAACAGCGCGTAGCGCTTGGTGTGGTGAATGTATGGCTGCCACAGGAAAAACAAGGTTCAGCTTCTTCCCAGACAAGACAACCTCAATGCTGTGAGATACAGGGACACCATTCTCCATTCAGTCTTAATGTCTTACCCCTTCAATATGGGGTCAAATGACATTCTGTAAGATTACACCGCCCATCCACGCTGACAGTCTGCAATGGTCCTTGCTCTGTATTGATGGGCGTTGCAGTCTAACACTTGCATAATTGCACACGCTGACGAGGTACAACATTGCGACTGCATGAAGAATGGTGTCCTGTATCTCACAGCATTGAGGTTGTCTTGTCTGGGAAGATACTAAACTATTTGTTTTTCCTGTGTCAGCCATACGTACACGACACCAAGCGCTACGCGCTGTTACGCTCTATCCGTGCGACAGTCAGCGTGGCATTCTCCTTGCCGCATCCACGCCTCGATTCGGTCATCCAACAGCCAAAAGGGCACATATACTCTTACCAAATGTTAAAGATAAACATGGATGTTCTGTATACGAGTTTATATAAGTGTTGTTCGAAGTGGGCCTTAGTCTTTTGATCCAACGCAACTGAGACTTTTGTGGCTGTTACAGTGTTACCCTGTCAAATGTAAATTTCAAATTCAATTATATTACTTACCAGCTAAACTTTCCTGCAATCTTTTTTCAAATAGAACTTGAAATGTATCCCATTATGTACAGGATATGTGTCTGAAACTAGAAAGGGGTTCAAGGACTTGTTATACAAGATATGGTTCACACCCTACACCAGGACTCACAGCGACGGGGTTCAAAGGTAAGTGTGCTTTTTGCAGGGGTAAGGTTAAAGTGCGTCTGTTTGACATTACTTTGTGATAATGTATGCAGCAGGACCAGTCATGTCCACCAAGCTAGTGCCACTGTTTATTGGTTCGCTTTAAGGAATCATATGTTGTTGTAAGGGCTGTCAAATATAGATAAAAACTAAGGATGGGGACTGGTACAGAAAATTCAGGTACAGGTATGGTTCAGGTTTAGAGGATCAGGTCTCAGTCTGGAGCTGAACCTGGACCTAATTGTGAAAACTTTTGAAAGGGCGATACTCAAAACAATGGTCCAATGGTTCATTGATTTGTTTCAGGTCCAGTTTTTTAGGACCAGTGCAACAAGCAAAACTGGTTTTGAACCAGTACATCATACTGGAACCCACACCTAATAAGAACTGATGTACCATTGGTAAAAACATAACCTTTTGTCCATGCTAAACTCAACAGGCTCTCCACAGCATTTGAACATGTCTTTGTGGGCGAGACTCGCTGTCAGCACATGATGGGTTTGCAAAACTGGCTCCGTCTCTACATAGATGAGTACCAGGGGCTAGTCCAAGTCTACAACTGCTTGCAGGTAAGTTGTGCCATCTGTAGACTCCTTCTCTATCCCAACTAAAATTATTGTAAGCTGATGCTATGCTGAAAAAGTAATATATCTATAATCCATATGTTGCCCATTCCAGTCCTGTGATTTTGATGACCGCATGATCCTCACGATCGACTTCAGCTGGGATGTCGGCTACCTAAAGGACAGAGGACACGAGCTATTGAATGCTGTAAGCAGCTTCTTTGTTGGCACGAGCCCAGAGTTCGAGCTGGCCCTGTACACCGTCTGCTTCCTCGCTGGGGGCGGAGAGAGGACGGAGGTTGTCCTGGGGGGCAAGATGGTCACCATCGTCACTGAGGAGCTGGACGGTCATCTCGGATCTTGCTATCCAGTCTTTAAGGTAAATCACATTGTAATTACTTTGTATTGATGAGTTAGACAAAATTACCTATGTAGCAGTGTCATGAGAAGTATGTGGTGGACAGCTGTATTTTAAACAACTTTTTTAAACACTCTTTCATCTTTTACAGCAACAAGGTCCATCAGGCACAGAAGCTTATTCTCAGGTAAGAATGTCCCGGAACATGTCATGCTTGTCAGTTGTGCTTAATCATGATTCTAAGTTGTTGTTTTTCTACCATTCCACAAAAGCTCAGTAACATACATCATCCATGTACGTTGGACATTCAGGTAATAAGATATGCCAACATGTATATATTTTATGGACCCTCAGGACAATAGCTATGAAGATCCATTGGTTGCTGAAGGCCGGGACTTCTTGCAGTACGTTGAGGACCAGAACATCAGTCTGAGTATGGAGAAGATAGATATGAAGATGATCTACGAGGAAGAGTACACACAGTGGCATGGAAGGAGGCGACGGACCCCCTTCTCACAGGTCCTGCGTACTCTCGAGAGGGACGGCAAGGTGGAGGTTTACTACAACCATTATGGGTTTGAGATCATATCCATTCTGGTGTGAAGTCACAGAGCAGTTAGAACACACATATCTGTGGTCTTCTTCACTTTGGTTTATTTTATTTTTTATTTGTTGGCACAAGCACAGTTTTATTTTTGTACCATTTTTTACAGCGACAGGGAAGTGTATAAAAAGTCTATCCACATGGCATAATTGATCCTGCTGAATCAACAGTGTACTGATGCTACCTTACCTTGCAACTGCATGTGTAAGAAGAACTTTAGAGATGTGTTGTTAGATGTCTCAAAGGAGACATAAGCACAATGACATTTTCCAAGAAGTTCCAAGTTCCCTGATATCATATAGTGCAATGTTTGGATCTTGGATCTTCCTTTTCTGATTGGCAACTATCGATGAAAACCTTTTTAATTTTTGCTTTTAACATACTGGCCACAGAACACAGACCTTTTATTTCAAGGTCCTGCTGACTCCTGCAGGAGTTGTGTTAAAGTTAGCAAACAACTACACCCTCACTTCGATGCAGGACTGTCATTGGCCTGAAGTTTAGGATTGATTGACATTACTGGTGAATTGTTTGGCACCAATGTGTACCTGCAACAGAGTTTGTCATGTCTGCCAAAAACATTCCAGTTATGGAATTAGTTGGTGTTGATTAATTATGCATTTGTTCCAATACTTGGATTATGCATTTTGCGTTTTCAAAAATAGGCATATTCCTGCAAAGGTTCATAAGTTTTCCTTATTGTAGATCTCTAGCTTTAATAATTAGCACTGTTTGGAAGTTCCTATATGTTGGTAGAGCATATTCTTCAACAAAACTAACCATACTAGTAAGTTCCTACACAATGGGAGAATGAAAGTCATAAAAGCAATGGATCGCTCATGGCTTGACAAGAATGGTGCTATTCGTCCAAAAATCGGGCAAATCTGATTCCATTTTGACATTGTGTTGGACATTGTAGTTTAATCCAGAAGGATATAATAGTGTTTAGCTTAGTCGAGTAAGGCTACGTCTTAAGGATTTTAGCCTGACACTACATCAGTGGTTCACTCTCATGTTAGATTCATTCATTACTAAATCCAGACAGCTTTTGAGGTCTTTGTTTCATGATATGTAACGATTAAGATTAACTGCCTACGTTACTTGTGTTATTGTGAGTTCTTCACAGAGTTTTAGTCTTTAGTTTTTAGTAGTTAGATGAAAATACCTGTATGGTTAGTACAAAGAAATGACTATTTCTTGTTGATAATCAAGAAAAGTTGTTCATATGGCCCATTTTTTAGTCTTATTTTTCATTGTTTCTGTAATGCTTCACATGATTTTGACTTGAAATGGACTTAAGTAGAAGAGGAAAGACCAAGAGAACTATTTGCTTCCTTTGGAAGGTCTGACTACTTCAAATCTTTAACATACAAGTTTTCAAAGCGGAAAATTCACAACTGTCCATGATGTCCTCAATATGCCGTTGTATACCTACTCCCAAGCAGGGGTTGGTGGGGAAAATTGTGACCTCTGATGATATATGTATGTGACCCCTTTTCTGTCCGCATGATTTACACATGTGCCAAATACAAGGTTAGGGAAGTGCGATAAGGTAACAATCAGCTGTTGACAGTGTGGCATGCGGCAGTGTTTGTTGGGGCCGGTGGACAGAAAGCAGGGCCTGTAATAAGAAGGTAAAAATCACAATTTTCATCACCAACCCCTGCTTGTTGTGTGGTAAACCTATCATACAAGCAATGTGGCCACTATTATTAAAGCAATTATGTTCTCCCTTGACCGTGGATGTTGATACTTGTTCTTTACTTAATCCTATTTCATAAAAGGATGAAACAATATAAATGGATAAAAGTGGTAAACATGTCAACAATAGCAACACTCCCAACTTAAGAATAACACACACTTACAAAACTCTTGAAAGTAGAAAGTTTTATTTGTTTTGATAAGGCTTGGCATTATCAGATATTTTTTATCCAAACATATCAGGTCTTACAAAGAGTAGATGCAGGCAGGTAGTTTCAGATGCAGTGCATGTCAACTGCATTTCTCTTACCTTAGTTTAAGCTGTAGGCAACAACTACTCTACTTGCGCAATCTGTTGCATAAAACTACAACTACGCACTGTGCATATGCTGCACACTTTAGTTAGCGTGTACCGGAGAGGTAAAAAAAAAACTTGCCCAACACTTTTAAGAGAAATTGTTGGCAGATTAGCTGGAGACAACAGACATGGTAAGCTCCCTACAGGCCAGAGCCTTCCCATTGGACGAGAGCATGGCCTTCCCATGGTACTCTCCTGTGACCAGCCAGCTGGGCAGGATGCCGCTCGGCAGGTAGAAGGACTGCGGCGGCAGCACATACGAACCCTGCAGGGAAAAATATACATGATTGTTCTTGCACATTTTCATAATTTAGATTTAATACTGTTGTCTACTAGTTAAGACTACAATAGATGTACTACAGTGTTTTATTTTTCTTAAGTCTTAACCTCCATCATCACGCTAAGGATGTCATAACTTTGATGACACAAGTTTTGCGTTGAAAAAACAATTTTGTTACTACGTCCATGGGCGCTGTCAAAAAGATCATGGGCCATATTTGACTTAAGACGGACATATTTGGAAATTCAATTATGGGAAAGCAATTGCAAAATTGTAACCAAGGAATGGAAGGATTGTTGTCCTACATTGCAAAGGCATCCCAAGTATTCTGTTTGGTACTTGCCATTTTGAAGGGACACGTGCACGGGATGTTGTAGTCGGACAGAGGAGAGGGGCAGGGGTCTCCGGGCTGCAGGGGGATGAGGCTGCACAGGTCATCGTAGCTGCAGGATCCAAGGTTACTGATACATGGGATCTTCACCATCCCAGAGCCAACCTACAAGCAACAAGATTCATAATTCGTTGCTTTGTATGAATGTTGCAATACGACGGACTATGCATTTAAGTACTTGTCAAAGAGGATTACCATACGGATACGTGACCTCTTTATAGGGGGCAAAGGTTTCAGAAAGCCTGTAAGGTCGCCCGTCTCAGAAAAAAATTGAAGCAGTCGAGAAAGCTTAAGACTTAAGTCTAATTTTCCCATTTGTGTTGTGGCAAGAAAATCAATTTCTTGATGGCAGCTCCTAACAGAAGAATATCAAAATGTTTTGTGAAAGAAAATATCAACAACAAAGGGTTCATTTCAGTACAGGTACCTTCTTCATGATGGTGACCTCGGTCTTGAGAGGGCTGCTGACCATGACCATGGGGGTGACGTTGAAGCTGCCCGTGATCTCATCGTTAATGTTGAGAGGGTCGGGCATCAGGGTTCCGTTAATCTTCACGGGATCGCTGGGCATACCGCAGTCCGTCACGTGCCACTTCGACATGCGCACCTTCAGCGGTTTTTCGTTGAACTGCATAAATATACGACGTAAATTATGTATACTGCACATGAAGACCAAGGACCACCCTATACAATGTCACTGGAGAGGGTAAAATTTCCCTCAGATAATGGGCACTTGCAGCTGACGTTGCAATTGGTTGTTATTGATTATTGTAGCCGATGATAACAATACACAAGCTTTGGTTGCCTGCCTAACTATCACTCAACAATGTCTCTATAAAAACTGTAAAGTGTCAAAGTCCTAGCGGACGAAGGACCAAGTGGGACAAGGTACAGCTGATACGCATCTAACCGCGGAGGCCTTGCACTTTGATATGATTTCACGTGGCTGTCATGGGACCATGATTTCAGCGGGCGTTGAAATAATACAAGTATACAAAAAGTACAATCTGCTTTGTACTGAGAAATCTCACAGAAGAGGTATTCAAGAAAGGGCGGTTTGGTATAATCTTGGCACTTGAAGCTTGAGAGAAAAGCCCAGACACAAAGTCCTTGTAAGTTTATCCGTAAGCTCCGGGAAACGTTCTTTCGATCAAGGATTTTTTTCCAGTCATTTCCCCGTTATACTCGACTGAGGAACAATATTGAATATCGATATCCTGGTAATCATTTCAAATACAAAGTACATAGTTTTAGAGGAGCGCTACTTTACCTTGTCGTTCATGAAGACCCCCGGCATCTCCAAGGCCTTTATCAGTTGGTTGATGTCGTTGAATTCTAGCGTCGGTGGAGGAGCCGCCGCCGCCGCGACTAAGAACAGGGCAAGAATCTTCAGAGCTGTAGACATCCTGACTGTACGGTAGATGTTTTCGGGAACTTGTGCGACTGTGGTTCTGAGGTGGGTTGGTCCTCCAACGTCTGATAAAAAAGGGAACAAAGGTTTCTTGGTCTTGAATTAATTAGGGATAAACCAATACGAACTGTCTAGGGGTGTTGTCCAAAACTTTATCAGTAAGCACAAAGGTTAACGCGCACCCAGAAATGTTACAGTTCACGTGATGATCACCGCTGAAAGTCGAACGCTTGCATAAGATAATTATAAAACGCACTGTGCCTCAACGGATGTTCGAATTGCTGTTCTCATTCAACAAGAATAAAATGAGAGCACCGGTTTCTTTTCCTGAGATCAAGGTGGTCCTTTTTTTCCACCTACTTGTTGAGGCATTACTCTCTATTTTACTATTTTGTCAAGGGAAGGCTACGCGTCACTATTGGGGTTTATCAAGGTTTATCACACTGGTTTATCCGATTTTTCAGAACGTGAAGGACTGCTCTGAGACCGAGAGCAGCCACTAGTGAATGTACGAGAGTAGAGGTCATGTTCGCCCTACACCCTCGATCAGTTGTTGACAGTCACGAAGTTGAACATTTAGAAGCAATAGGTCAATTGAGTTCATGTCTACATTAAATAAAAGACGAACCCTAAGGACTAGGGCTGGGTATCGGTACAGCGTACCGGTACAAAACCGGTTTTTCTTATTGGACCGGTCCAGAAAAACCGGACCTGAAAATGTTGTTGAGATGTTGGACCGATTAGAAAATTAACATATTATTTTATCAGGCATTCACACGTTTTGGCGCTTGCAGTTGGAAGAAAATGACAAGAGTGAAGTAGAGTAGAGTTTATAGTAATTTCTACCAAGTTTTATAGTCAATCGTACAGGTGCAGTTAGCGTTGTAGGATTTTAAAACGCCAGTGTAAGTCTAATACTCCACCAAATAGATTTCTTTGTAGTGAAATGGACCATTGGTATGAGTCATACTGAATCAGGTCCAGGTTCAGGTCCGGACCTGGACCTGATCCTTTGGACCTGAACCGGACCTGGACCTGACTTTTCTGTACCGGTACCCAGCCCTACTAAGGACACTTGCACTTTCCACATCTTTGGCACGGCACCGGCGGGAGATGACGAAAGTGCGAGAGCCTCTTTCCTATTGAGCAACGTTACTCCATTTCATAATATATATATATATATAATATATAACGTTGTTAGCATAGTTGATGATTTTATGGTTACTAGTAGCAATTTGTTAGTAACTTAGCTGTGTGTGTGGACACAGGGTTAGATCAAGTGATGCGAGTGTCAAAGTACAAGGACGTTGAATGCAACGCGTGTCAAAGTGCCAGCGGACGAAAGCCGGTCGAGGGGCACAAAGTATAAAGTACTGTTACGCAAATAGACGGTACCATCAAACTTTGGAATTACTCAAGTGGGGTCATGTTTTTGCAGGCACGAAAAAAAACACACAGAAAAACATTGCTACGTAAGCGTTACTAAATGCAACTAGATTGAGCTTGCGCGAAAATGTAACGTTTTGAATGGCTAACTTAGTAACTACGTTTTTATATAACTTCGGCCCAATTCACTCCTTTTCCCTTTACCCTCCTTGCTTATTTCTTAACTAGAAGATACCTTGTAGGCTTGACCGTTGGTCCTTGTTATATCATGTTGTTTTCTGTTGAAAAATGATATGATTATGAACGGTCAAGTTGATAGCCAAAGAAAATCGAATATGCTGAAGTTGGGTTGAAAAAGTTTCGGAATTACGGCCGGGATTTTCTGAGTGACAGTCCCTTACACCATATAAATGTTTGTGTAAAAGTATTACAGGATTTAGCAACTTGGTGCAAATGGAACGCACCGGGACAGATCTCGTGGAGAAAAAATACGACGTGCACTGAAACACTTCTGAGTGTACAGTTAAACCTTTGTGATCACAGAGAAAGTTTGTGACTACACCCCACAGCATCTCATGAACAGAATACTAAGGATAGGAACATTGGAAATACATGTATTTTCCTTCAAGAAAATCGTCGTTTTTCTTCTCATACATAACATGTGGTCGTGAAAATAGGGACACCTGGTTGTCCGTCTAACTCCAGGGACATCGTGGCTTTCTCCCCTGCAGTAATATTTTGGACTGCTAGAATGCGCTTTTGTACTGTGCTCTCCAGCTCAATGTAACAGGTTGTCATCAATGTCATGTATGGTATCATCTTCATCTACTGAGTTCTCCGACTGGAATACAGTACGCATGATTATATTTGAACAAAGTCATCAAAACTTTACACGATGTTCATGTCAAGATACTTTATTTCTCCATTCTTGTGAAGCTCCATAAAATCAAACTGAAGTGCTAGATTGCTGTGATAGCACTACATTTGGTGAGGTAAATCAAAGTTTCAAATAATACAGCATGAGTTGAAATGCAAGTTTGGCCACTCAGTATATCTTAGCAACTGATTCAATAAATTTTTTTCCAACATTCAGAAATATACATAGTACTATCTGTGGCATATCAATGCATCATATGCACTTACACTAAAAAGAATCAAAAGCATGGATCAAATGAACAAGCAATAAAGGTACACTCAATCAACAATTTTGACTTTGACAATGCTAAAAATAGCATAATGAGTTATAATACAGTTGACAATTTGATTTGATTCTCAAAATACATGTATTCTTCAAAGACAGAAATACATTCTTTCCATGTAGTTTTCTCTGAAAATCCTGTCATCTCAAAATCTTTAAACTTGAATGTTACATGAATTAGAATTGTGCCTTTATTGCCAAAAATATGTTCAGTTTTTAGAACTTCATGGCAGCCACTTAAAATAGAAACTTTAAGATATAGAAAATATCTGTGTATACAAATGGCAAGTGCTGTGCAGTTAAAGAGTGCTTCCACTGTGAACACAGGAAAATGTGAATACATGTACACTACATTTTACAGGACAACAAAGAGCAATGTAATGCATTAACTTTAAGTAGTTCTATTTTGCTGTAGGACAGAATGTTTTCACAGTGTTTGCAATTTAATGTTAAAATTCTGTAGTACAAAACACATATTCACAGTGTTATGATTTCACAGTTTCTAAGGACAACGATTTTGAGGTTACAGATGCAAAAAGCAAGTAAAAAAAACCCACTGGGAACGATGCAAGATTTGTAGCCTTTGAAAATCCAAGGCATATAAAAATGTTTGCTGGGTCTGTATCAGATGTATCAAATGGAACTGTTGTACTGTGCACCATCTACGATAGCTTCCTATTTTGAGAAATTCAAAAATGAGGAAACAAGGATTACATATAACAGGTTACAAGTGATTAGCACTCCTCAAATGTACAATCAATCAACAAAGGCATCATGTGATTCTATGTACAGTCAGTATCAATCTTCTATCTCTATTCAAAGTGTTGCATTCTCCTGTCTAGGTGGTGGACTAGTCTAACATTATCTTTACCGCTCCAACAACTAAGATACCAGTATCATTGAAAAGTTCTGGTATAAAAACATGAAACAGGCACTTGTGGACTTGTTAGGGTTAATTATTTAGTGAGGGAGAGTTCTGCCCTGTAGCATGCTAGTCGGGTGTTGTTGGAACTGAGGGTGGCCTCGACCTGGTAGTCTCCCTCCTCCAGCCAGCTGGGAAGGCCCCCCACACTGGGGAGTTCAAAGGTACTGGCTGGCAAGGTGTAGTTGCCCTGGATTGGGTGCAAACATGAGAAAAGTCACTAGAGGGCGACACTGTACAGGTACTGATCAGGAATCCCAAAACAACTGTTTCAAAAATACAGGCTGCCATTACAGACACTTGCAATTTAGTCTCACCAATTGCAAGCTTCTTATAATTAACCCCTGGCTTCAAAGATAGAGTAGGCAGCCCACCCTATAGCAATAACAATTATATAACTGTATTTATGTGCACTGCTTAGTACCAAATTATTGGTTTTCTCAGTGTATTTTTTACATAGTAGAATATAAAACTTTCTTTTCCCCCGTTACACATGCATATTTTCTCATATATTTTCAGGCCTGTAGTTTTTTGGTGTATAGCAGCAAAACTTTCATTATTTCTAACACTTTATAAGAAAAATGTACCAGACAAGAGTAAAGATAAGTGCACAGTGCTTACCTCCCTGAATGGGCAGTGGCAGGGGATGTTGTATGTACTGAGTGGTGGCGGACATGGGTCGGTCGGGTCACCAGGAATCATGGAGCAGATGTCGCCGTACGTGCAGGATCCCACGTTATCGACACACGGGACCTCGATCCACGCAAACAGCACCTGGTAGAAGTGTGGACAAGAAAAGATGTTAGTAGTATCTAATAGTATATTCTTTTAATGTTACACACATTTCCATTTGGAATTGGTTCCTTTGAGACAAATGTTCAGGAATTGTTTGGAGATCCATATCTGTATACTCAAACTTTGACCTCTACTAGTTAGAATGTACATAATGTTATCTCTGAGTCAGCTTTGAGTCAATGATATTGTATTGACTTTAGCCATAGGCACTGTGCATAAGTGATACCACTAGTAATGTAGATTAGATACTAGTACTATATCAGGTCAACAGAATGCAATTCTATTGAGCTTTCTGTCACCAATCCATCATTTAAAAGGCTCTGACCAGGATCTGAAAGAAGGTATGCAGGAAAAAGATAAAGGGAGTTGGCACTAAACCAAATACCTTTACCTTCTTCTTGATAACCACTGCAGCCTTCAGAGGGGAGTCCACATTAGTGAGGAACTGAGCAGTGAACCCAGTCTTGACTTCTCCTGGCAGCTTGATGGGGTCAGGCACCAAGGTCACATCCCTGACCTTGACAGGATCTTGAGAAGACCCACAGTTGTGCCAGTTGAACTTGAGGACCTGAAGGTCATGACTCTTGTAGTCAACCTGTGAAAATATGCAAAATATATGTCATGAGTAGTAGTTTGAAAGGGTTGTGTTAACATCATATACTGTCTCAACCTGGGGTTATGATGGTAGAAAAAAAGGTTCTTTGAGTGACATAGTGTACAGTGTAGCACTGACCTACTAACCTAGCTTATTTCATTTCATTGACAGCATGGATTTCAAACCCCTATTCCAAGAGAATGATTTGTAATAGAGTAGAAAAACATGATGTTTTTCAATAATGGACCAGAAATGAAAAGATTTTTTTCCAGCAGTGCCAGCTCACAAACAGTTTGACTTGTTAATGGTCAATAAGAATCATAAACATGTTGTTTTATCTTGGGGATGACGGCATGTACATAAACATCCCTGGGAATCTCGTGGTCTGGCATGTGACAAAGAAGTTGAGTTAT
>NC_049983.1:19809006-19818545 GCF_000003815.2 Branchiostoma floridae | reverse complement strand
GACATGCAAAGATCACGCCTTTCACATCATCAAGTCACAAGACACCTTTTGTTCACTGGTTCAATGAGTAAATGGCATGATTTATGGGTTTGCTGAAAGTTAATTAGTCATCACATTACTGAAAATTCACAAGTCATCAATGACTTTACTTTGTCAAATTTTGAAACCTTTCATATCTATGAGTATGATCTTATATACATCCTGATCAATATACAACAATTTGTGAGTTTGAAGTTTGAACATAACCAGCCTCTGTAACATCAAACAATTTTCATTTTGATCCAGACATTCATTAAATCAACATTATCTAGAGTACATCTGAAACTGAAAAGATAACTGATGTTCTTGTTTCTGTACAAACATCTGCTATGATCAAATGAAAGCAGAAACTAAGAGTTTTGGGCCCTAGTTTCACCCCACCCTATCAAGTTACAGTGCACAAAGACATCACCTGACTGCTCTCATGTGAGTCATCTATGGTCATTGTGAAAAAGGGAGGGGTAACCTAAGTTTCATCTAGACAAACTAATAGAAAATAGTAAACTTGACATGTGTCTCTACTACATTATTTGCTCACAAGATTAACGGGAAAGGCACCAGTTTTATACATCTACGTGCAGTTGTCTGCTGTTCGAGAGATTGTCAATTACGTTACATGGGGTCTTACATGACTACAACAACAATGCCTAACATTCAATCAATGTTAATCAGTTAATGTTCTTGCTCAAAACGTTTTTCGTCTTTTTGTTACCCTTAATCAAACGATCCTCAATGGCATAAATCTCAAAAGACATAATTAAAAGATCTTCGGAGTTCCGATCATTGGTATCAAATTGTCTAACGTAAAAAAGGATCTAGGAGCGATCACAAGACTGTCACATGGGAAGTTCTGATGTTACCTCGTTGTTTCCTATCTTAAACCTTTCCGGAGTTTGAGGAATCCTCAGTAGATCCATGATCATCTTGAAGGAAGCCTTATCGGACGGTTTGACAGCAGAGGTGACGAACAGGACGGCGATCGCCGCGAAAAACAGAGATACAAACTTTCTCTCCATGTTGCCTCTTCAGCTGATACTCAAGTGACCTGGCTGATACTAGACAGGAAGTGGGTTAAAAAGGATGGTCACAACTAGAGGCTACCTATGTAGGTTATGTGTTCATCAATGTAACATGTATTAAGTCTTATTTTCGATAAAATATGAAGTTATATGTATAAAAAATTGAAATATATTGTTAATAAATTTGCAATTAACATATAGTTCTAAAAACAACATAACAGGTATTTATTGTAAGATTTAGTGTGCGTAAAAGCTTCTCAGTAGCCTCTAATATGACCATATATGGTGTTCACCCTTTGACCCCTATCAGCTGGAATGTGTGCAGATGTCAGGGGGAGTGATCAGCATCAGTCCCGGGTCTGGCGGGGCGCCAAAATAACCTCCAAATGTGCTCCAAACTCTCTATCTACAACTGCCAGGTCAGTGGAAACTCTATCTGTTGTAATTTTAGCGTTTGAAGGCGGTATAGCCGTGTAGCTAGCGCAGGTTGATTGAAAGATATCGGGCTGAGACCGCAACCGTGCAGCTTCAGTCTGGCCGCCGCCCGGCCCAGGGCTGTTAAAACTCCCGTCTGTCTAGACAGTTTAAAAATGATATACATACGGTATACATGTAATGTCAAACTGTACTTTGACTTTTCAGACATTTTGAGAGTGCATGTTATCCACATAGATTCAGGTCATCAGGTATTTTGTGGTAACGCAAGTTTTGAATTGGTCTAGACAAAGAGGTCAAATTCTTAAACCTCCTTGGTACCGGTCAAGACGATGGTCAAGAAAATTATTTTTTTTATATATGACGGCTACGGCCACGAGCGACCATGGTCGTCAATCAGAATTTCTATGAAGAAGCATTAAAGAAGTAGGTCTGTACTTGTACCAAGGAGGCCCTTATTCAACCTCCTTGGTTGTACCTAGAAGCAACGAAATAGCATGATTCGGTTCAACTTAAACCAGATTATCATAAATTATAGGGGGGGGGGCTGCAATCTGATGAGTACAGTACTTGGAAAAATGATGCAGTGTACTGATTGATTCATGTTATAAAACTGCATAATATAGGACAAAGTCTTCCACGTTAACTGCAATCTCGAAAAAAATGCGAACATGTTCAAGCACCCTCCTACCCTATGATACATAATGTATGGACAGCCCCTAAAGACTGTAGCCCAATCAGTAGTTTTCCATTTTGAATCATTGTTAATTTCATCATGGCTACATTTTATTTCATCATTGTTGAAATTCTAAAAACTGTATTAATGCATTAATATTGAGCTTCATGAACTATGAAACATGTACTTTAGTAGGGTTATCATTGTCAAACTCAAGGGATTTGGTGTAACTATTGGTGCAATTCATCATGCGTACATTATGTTTGCTGTCACAGTCCAGTGATAAAGCTGAGTCCGAATATAGAATAATCCTGAGGATTGTATGTTCTCACCTGTGTGTAAAATAGTAGATGTTATATAATGTAACATCACACAGTTTAATATACTGGTACCATTAAAGATGATTTTACACCATGTCATCCACAGAAAATATAGTCTTTATTCACTTGAGAAGTGTGTGGAGAATGTAGCATTGGAAAGTTTGAGTCCAAAGGTGCAGCATGACAAGGCACTTGAGGATAATCTCCAAGCAGATGTTAGGTGAAAAAGTGTAATATGACAGAAAAGTCCAGCCATCTGACATCAGCTTTTCACCCCTACATCTGCTTGGAGATCATCTTGATGATTCAAAGTACTATTGATGGTATGGTAGGCTGGTAACCATTTCCCCAGGCTGGTTTAGGGGTGTCTTACTAGCTCCACAGCCAGTTAAGACCTTTTTCTGACAGCCTAGCTTTCCAGTCGGCCTTCCTAATCCTATCAACTACTGTGCTATAGATTCAGACCAACATTGTAAAAAATCCTAGTTGTGCACTAACAGGTGGGCAACACCCCAGCACCATTGAGATAACAGGATGTTCCCTATTCAGTATGATATGGTTACCAGGCTTTACTTGTTGTATAGAAACAGAGAAATTGCTCAAACGGAACTCTGCAAAAGTACAAAGACATACATAAACATAGGACACACCCACTACCAATATATAATGGGTGCAACCTCACTAGTGACTTATTAACTTGACTTAAGCCAGACTTCATATTCATTTAACATGTTACAATTTAGCACCATTCAATATTTGGAAATCAACCTCTTTGAGGATCTTTTTTTCATGACAATTACAACGCAAATGCTAATGATTTTTGCTCTGCAAAATGTATATATCTTCAGTCTATGTTTTCACTTACCATTAATACAATGGTACATTATGTTTTACTACATGAACAAAAATAGTCTATTTTGATTATAACTAATGTTACATAGTCTCTTTTGTATACAAATTTCTCATAAAAATAGTTCAAAACATAATAAAAATATAATCAATTTTACACCAGAGTGGCACCATGATACATACAACTTATTCAAGACATGGCAGTGTACAACATTGAGAATTTTGACAGTAATATCAATTTATCATAATTATACATGTACTGTGTAGTTATGGCTATGATACATTGTCACAGTGTTTGAGCATTCTTGTATAAATTTATCATTATTTCTATTTGTTGTTGCAGGCTTTGGTCCAATCATATACTAGGTATTTTCAACTTATGTAGAAATATCAGTTGAGTGCAACAGTACCTATAGTGAGTTTTTTTTATGTAGGTCTTATTGATATAGGAGCTATCAACAGCAAAGTTTGAGTAGTTTCATTTATACACATTGTTATCTGTACACAAGTGCAACTTGAATAGTACACACAATTGAGGGTACAGTATGACTTCTGAGAGTAAGGTATCACTATCAACGCAGTTATTTTTTGTAGGTAGGCATTTTGATTTTAGGTACCAAAGTAGGATATAACTTAAAAAGTATAATAGTTGTTGTATACTAGTATTTTGTACAGATCACATGCATGTAGTACTTGGATTTTGAATCCTCATAGAATTCTATCACTACCTCAAGCAAGGCACATTGTTTTCATCTTAATTCTTATCATATTTTTTGGAAATTCACTGTGTCTGTTTATTCATAGCACAAGATCTTCTTCTGCAGTGCAGTCAACCCTGTATTGGTGTTCACCTCTAAACAAGGAACACCTGTCCTCTGTGGCCACTTTTTGATGGGATGGGCCTTTATAAGTTATAAATGCCCGTCAAAACGTGGCCACAGTGACCCTGTTTACATTTTGTACATATTGACCACCAATACTACATGTAGTAGTACGAGTTGTCATTACAAACAGGTTTGACTGTAGTCAGAAGTACACAAAGACTACCGTAGCGTTTGTTGCAAACCCACGCAAGAAGGATGTGTTTTTCAATTTTGTTGTTACCGTTATCTATATCTATTAGTATTACACTCTCTTGTTATAATGTTCCACAAAGGTGGCAGGTCACGATGACCAAGGGCAAATAAAAGTGATATTCCATTACAAAAATGCCTGCCCCACAGAGTCTACTATTGCTAAGAAGGCCAGACAAAGACACACAATTGTTCACTGTTTCAACAACCATTCTGGAAGACACTGATGGTGTAGCAGGGAATGTTCATTTCGAAGCTACACTATCAGCGACAATCCATCGAGGCTGCATGCCAAATTTGAACTCCCCCTGCCCCACGGCTGGCCGCTGTTCCTTGTACTCTGCCACAGCGTTCAGACTCAGCGGCTGCCATCCCGTTCTGTGGCTCGTACCCTGGTCGCTGAGCAGGGTCGGGGGGGCAGACTTGGTCTCAGAACGGATAGAGGAACCTGGAAATAGAGGAAAATATTAAGTATCATAGAAAACTGATTGATTCTGCTATCTATCAAAAAGTACTGTACAGTATTGTAGAAAGTGGAGCCACTATGATAAAAAGGCTTTCTTATACGATAGTACTCAGATCTTCTATTGCAATAATGTTTAGTTATGAATTATATATACCGGTATGATATACTTTCAAATTTGAATTTGCTTTGTAATATTTGACCATTTCTCACCTTAAACGATGTAAATACTTGGTTACTAACTTAGCAAAGAAGGCAACCTACGGTACTAGTACCATCAAACCAGTAATATTTCACAGATAGAACTTCCATTGCCTTTCGAATTGCATTGATCTTATACAGAACAATGAGTACAACTGGAAAAGTTATCATCATTGTGCAACAAAATAACACTTCTTACTTCTCTGTGATCCCCTGTTCCTGGCCGTCACTACCTGTCTTGTCGGAGGCTGTGCCATTATTGGTTCTGGTGCCGTCTTCAGGTCTCGTTTCTCCTGGAACATGAGTCGGAACCTTCCTTCCGTCCTCGCATCCTCCTCTGTTAAGAACCTATACTTCGGCTTCTTGACCCGCTTCTTCAAGAAGAGGTCGAGTTCGTCATTATCGTCTTCCTCGTCATGAGAAATCCGCAGCTGTTCCTCCATCTCCCTGCCCAGCTCCGAAGCGCTCCTCTCTGATTGGTCGTCCTGTTCCTCGGGTATGTCGGGCTCGGAAACGGTATCCGAGGGTTTGTCAAGTGCGAGATGCCGCCACACAGATTCTTGAGACAGAAGAGCCGGCCAGCTTCCATCCAAATTATCCTCCTGTAGATGGCAGATGGGAAAACAAAAGAATCATGCATACGCTGTTTCATCAGTTTAGCCATAAATTGCAGTTCAATATAACAGTATGCATGAGCAACAGCTTGATTGGATTGCTTAGATCCATGCACATTTCATCAAATTTGCTTATTTCCATTTTCTACACCTATTCTGCTGTAGTTGTCCATCCAACCTGTCCATTTTAATCATAAAACTTGCTGCTTTCAGTACATAAGGTCAAGTTTAAACAGGAAGCGGTGGCATGTCTTGCATCATTTGTGGGGGACATTTTATGCACATCTACTTGTAGCCTGGGTACCATCCTCTGTAGTTACTGCTGGCTCATTCTTTTTGCATGCTCACAAGCGGTAACTAGAGAGGCTAACCGATATCAAGTTGAAGTAAAATGGCTGTACTTGAAGTTACACAATGTACACAATAAATCAGTGGTAACTACTGATCAGAATGAAATGAATACCTGGCTGTCCTCTAGCCACGACGGATGGTATCTTAGCGGCCCTTCATAACCCTCCGTGTCGTTAAAGTCCGGCGGGGGATTGTTGAACATCAGGATCTCCGCGCGATTCTTGTTACGCTCGGAAGCACGGAACATCAGGCTCCTTTTGTGGTGGCTTTTCTTTGCCTCTTTGTAGGTAGTGCTGGACATAAGTCTGTGCATATCTGGAAACTGCAGATCAAAATTACAACAGTATATTAATATCAGAACTTAACATGTAACCCACAAAACAATATATATTTGATCCGTGAACAGTTTCATCAGGTTGGTACGTCACTGAATAAAGAGACTCTTTTTTTTACACAACCAGTGCTTTATTCTCACCGACGTTTCGGTGACCGTCTGTCACCTTCTTCAGGGCAATTACGTTTGGGAACGCATTGTAAATATGTGCATAAAGCTGTCTGTATATACATATGTAAATATTTTTCGTTTTGTGACCGCATCTGAATAGTCTGTGTAACACAAACTCCGCTGTCCAGGGCTGTAACTGGCCCCTCCCCGCGGAGTTTGTGCTCCAACAGCTATAAGCTGGGGGAACTGTTGTAGAAAATAACAACACCAATGGCAGGCCAGGATTTTGGTCAAGCCCCCATTACCGTGGAAACCGGTTAATTAGCATGTCTCCAAAGCCCAGACGGTGGGCGGGCAAGATGCCTCTCCATTGTCTGTGCAGGCTATGGTTCTCTGTGTGAAGGTCCCATGGGAGCAGAAGCATGGTTGTGTTGGAAAAACAACATCTTGTGTGTGTGTGTGGGGGGGGGGGGGGGGTCAAGAAACTTGAAGGAGTCTTGAAGCGCAGACGCTGCTTCCTGGAACTATTATTTTGCCTGGTTGTGAGATTATTATATTGTCCCATCAAAAGTTCTGCCACAGGCACATTTATCTAAAAGAATGCCATTCTATGTAGAGCAATTTTCACATTCCTTCTTCGGTGTAACGGTTAGTTAACAATCAGAAAGACAATAGAACTGTGTATACATAGTTGGCTGTTCCCACCATCAGCACTGGTGGCACAGAAGATCAAGGAGGTTATGTTAAAAAAGAGATCAACAACATGTGTACAGATAAGAGGTGTGATGCTGTCAATCACCACATAGCAACCCAACCCAGTCCCTAGCAACCAAAAGCCAGGCTGTGGTGGGCTGTGATGACAATTACATACATTATCCATATATGGAAAACCCAGTTCCCCTGGCTTGTGGCCATTCTCCATCAAGCTAATAGTTGGCCGGCGGATGTTGGGCGGGCTGCTATAAGCGAGATTTAATCAGGCTAGCATCTGAACTGTGAGCAGCGACACCTGTCCTGCAGTACAATGTGAACCAGTCAGAATTGCCCTGAAGAAGGTGACAGACGGTCACCGAAACGTCGGTGAGAATAAAGCACTGGTTGTGTAAAAAAGAGTCTCTTTATTCAATATATATTTGACCAGCTGTAAATTTGAATTTGCCACCTTCAGAGTAGTTTTTCCACTAAAACCTAGTCCCAAGATCCAAAAGAAGAGGTCCCATTGTAGTACATGTTGGACATGGCACCAGTCAACATAACTAAAAAATGGCATGCAATAATGCAGCTAGAAATCATTAAAAGCATATTGCTTTCAAGGATTTCATTTTCAAAAGAATTAGATCTTTGATACAAAAATTCCTTGAATTATTTTTATGTACTGTTTATTAATAGAAGAACGTTAATAAGAAAACTTATGAGAACCCTATCACCACCAGATGACACCAATTTCTTTGCAAGGTTTTAGGTGTTCTTATGTTAGCAGTTCAACAAGATCTGCTATTTGATTCTAAACCTTTGTTTTGTTTTGTTTTGTTTTGTCCCCCCAAATCTTGCAAATACAAATTTCTTGGAGTTTGTGTTGCATTTCGAATATCCACATATAGCAATATTCACAAAGCAGCAGATGCTTGTTTTTAAACGTCCACAATTTTGTATAAATCATAATTAAATGCAAACATGTTGAACCTTAACAAACATGTAGTAGATACCTGAAACAAAGATGTTAGATTCACAGATTAGTTGAGCCACTCTGTCCATCAAATCCACCAAGAAGAACCCAACAGATAGATATAGACACTGGAGATCTAGAGTTGTCCCTTACCACCATTTTCACGCTTTTTTTACACAATAACTTCTACCTTGCCCTTTTTGTCTCTCATAACCAACAGTGAGAAGTCTCTTTTCATTTCTTCCCAGTAAGACTGAAAAAGGTTCGTATATGGTTACATCAGACAGAAATTCAAAGCTATATCAACCTTTTTTAAATTCATAAAACATTCTTACTGTATATGTGTATTTGCCACACAATTTCTACTGTTTGACCTATAAGTTTTTATCATTGTGGTTCTAGGAAGCTGTTGAAAACACTGACGTCATCTTGTGCAGGATAGCTCCGTTTAGCCAGTCGCCCCGGCTTCCTGTGTTTCTTCAGTCTCTCCCTTGTAAAGGCTTTGTAGGCATTCTGGAAGAGTAAAATGTTGGTTGTGAATTCCATGCCTTGAATGTTGTTACGATTTTTCCAACATAATGACAATGACAAAGAATGATGATGGTAAAAAATGTTTCAGCCTAATTCAATCTAGTAGTAAAATGTACCACAAGTGTATGTCATTTTGTTCAGTTGATGCTTAGTTCAGTTGAAGTTTAACGTTTCAAAAGCAAGCTTACCACAAGTTCTCTGTCGATGCGTGCATCTTGTTCAAATAGTTTTTGGTACGACTCTTCACGAAGAATAGACCAGAGCAGGTTGGCTCCTGAAATCCCTGCAAAAAAATAAAGTGTGTTGTTATTTTGTCAACTTTGTACTAATTGTAAGGCTAGTCTCTTTGCAGCAATTCACAAGCAGCTTCCTCTTAAACGGCCCGGTGTAAATGTTTGGACACTTACATACATGTATATGCTGTAGGAAGCGACTGACTTCAACTTACTTTCGTTTGTTTTGAAAGCCGGGTTGTCCCCCGTGTACGGTTCCTTTCCTTTGTCTGGATGTCTGGGTGCGGGAGGGGGGCGACCGGTGAAGGAAACTGTCCTCATGTCACGCCCGGCGGCCTGCTCCTCTTCCTAACACAACAACGAAAGTGAACTTGAAAAAACTTGTGTTTTGTTGTTTTTCTTTGGTGCTTGTTTCACATATCCAGTTAACAGCCTTTAAACTTAAAACATGCCATTTTTGTATGATAGGTATTAGCTCAGGGGTCTAGCCAGCGTCCGTTTTTCCGTCAATTGACGGAAATTTGCTGCGTCTGACGGAAAAATTTTAAAACCAATCCGTCAACCTTGACGGACAAAAATCCTTGGTGGGAGCTACAGGCGGCTTGTGGACGCCGTCCACGGCCG
>NC_049983.1:19806337-19808906 GCF_000003815.2 Branchiostoma floridae | reverse complement strand
AAGAACAGCACTGCAGTTGATACCAAAGGCAATATGAAAGATGTTCAGCACCAAGAACAGGGTATTACAATAGGAGATCAAAAGCTGTCTATTTGTTTGGCTTTGTTGTATGTGTTAGAGTTGCCGCTTTATGTCTTACGCTGTGATATATCTTCATTTGTTGATTCTTACACAAGTAGATATGGAATTTCTTGGATTCAGTATCCAGCAAGACTTCTTATCAAGTAGTGAGCATAAGAAACACATGAAGTAACTCACCATTTGTGCAACCTCTGGCAGCATATGTTGCAGTTCTTTTTCCTGTTGTCTTCTCTCCCTAGCTATAGCTTTATCCATCTCTGAGGAAAACAATTAACAACAATGTGAACTTTTTTTAGCTAAGACATCTGTGAAAAAGGTTTTCTTGTAAATCATCATAAAGGTTTTATAAGCAACATGTAAATGTTATTCTGCTTTTGCATTGCCAAATGTTACTGTTATAACAACATTACAGTGTACAGAAATAAGATAAATTGTCATCAGACCTAAGGACTGCCTGGCTATTTCTGCAATCCTCTGTTGTTCACTCAATTTTTCCAGCCGCTTTGCTTCTTTCAACTGCGGGAGAAGAAAAATGCTTCGGTCAAGCTGATTCATCTGTCAGTCCAAAGCCGTATATCTACAAGATAAACATCAACATGAACTATTTTTGTTTGCATATGTATAATAGGTAACTAGAACAGTCTTAATCTATTCAACATATGAATGTCTTTTCTCCTGAAATAAATATATAAGTAAACAAGTGTGTTGAGTTCTGGACAAAAACACTTCGCTCATTCCTCATTACTGTAATAAAATTTGGCCACAGTCATTAGAAGTCAAATGGGTCTGTCGACCTTTTGAAACCCCCCTCCCATGCATCATAGCAATACTATATTTTTTCACATACATTGCACATGTGGATAAAACTTTTCCTGATTTTTAAAGGAACAAAATGTCAGTACAGTTTCAACAAGATGACAAGCACATTTCATTTGTTTTACTAAAAGGGGTAAATTGTCGCTAATTACATGTACCTGTAAATATCTTACAATAACCAAGGAGGTTACATAACCTCCTTGCAGTAATTCAGCCTTGTTACATCCTCTTTGGATGACTAAAATGTGTGTCCCTACCACTACCCTTACCTTGTTGTCGAGTTGTGTAAGGAACCGTCCAGTAGAGAAGGAAACACCATACCTGTCACACTTGCACTGCTGAGCATCCCTGTACCACATGCTAAGAAGTACAAGTGTGATGGGTACAGGTCTAGCACTGTAGACATGCATAGCATGCAATAGCTAGGCACTTTTTTCCTTAATGAAATGTAAATGGCACAATTTCTCCTAATAATATGTGTAAATTACACTATCTACACTTGAATTGGACATACAAGGAAACTGTAGGACTCCCAGATAAAAGGTCAGCTATTTTGTAATATCAACTTGCCACATTTAACAGAAATGTTGGTTTCATGTGTCAGAAGCACAAGATTGCACAGTTTTGCTGTTCTCAGAAGTAGTTTTTGACCCAGGAGATCTACCGAAAGGAGCTCTCCATACAGACTATTGCACTGAAATATTTGAAAAGTAGAAAGAAAAAAGTTATAAAGAGTCTTGCATACGTTTTGATCCTGACCCAGCAATTGCTTTTCAGATTAAATTGCAAGATTGAGACTCATAATCTAGAAAGGCAAGGTTGGAAGGAGGCCAACACAGATGCTTGCCTATGCACCGATAACTGATTTCATATGGTGCTAGAACGCCGACTTCTATCTAGCACCAACTGAAATCAGCTTCCGTGCACAGAATTCCCAGGAAATAGGAAAGTAGAGAGGCCCGGAATATCGACCTGTAACTACATGTAAAATTGACAAGACAAATTGATAAATCAGATACACATCTTTTGTGTATCTCAAAACCAGCGTTACATGTTTTAGACTTACAGTTTAACTAGTCAGTTGTATTTCCAGTCGTTATTACGTGAATATTTGATTCTGTCTGTATATATTCTGTACCCTTTTCTATGACACAGTTGATGGCATAAGATCAAAAGAACACCAAGCTGCAAACTATTGAGGAAGTTTGCCATGAAATAAACAGGAAAGTGAAGAAGAGAAGGAAAGTTATTTCACTGAGCTGAGATGTGTGTACTGTCAGTTTTCCATCTATAAAGACAACATTTCAATTTTAAACTACACTGTTTGTACAAAATATTGAAATGGTGTTCTTCAGATTAACCATTGTTCTTTGAAAAAATATCTCTTCTAATTCGGTCGCAACCATAATTACCTGAAGAAAAAAACATGTTAAACAGTAATGGAAACAAGATATTTCCTGGAGGGAAATTTAAATACACATGTGCTCATGTTTGTTTTACCTTGACTTAATGTTAATTAACCTGTGATTAAATATCATTTTGTGCATTTCCAAACATTTCAAATGACAGTTACATACATATACATTAATGATCAATTTAGAATGGTTATACCTCTTTTACATTCATGTTTATGCACCGGATCTCTCTTCATGGGGCACGAAGAATCGCGCGA
>NC_049983.1:19800669-19804869 GCF_000003815.2 Branchiostoma floridae | reverse complement strand
GATTTTTTTTCCCCGGTTTTGGGAAAAAATTTATTTTTTCTTCTTTCCAACCAGTTTTTTACATTATTGATATGACAAGCTGCAATGCGATACATGTCCAGTAGAGGTCTCTCTTGTGTGGTTGTTTATGCAGTCAATCTTTATGTATTCAATTATTGCATAATATGTTAGCTAATGAAAAACTTGCTAGTCCTTGATCCTTGTACCCATGAGTCTACCTGCATCAAGAAGCCGGTTTTGTTTTCACCAGTATCGCTTATTTGATTTTGATTTGGTGGTGGTGGTTGTTTGTTTTTTCATTTATGAACAGGATTCAATTAAGTTGTTTTTCTTCACCCATTCATCATCACATCAAAGGTTTTCTATACAAGACAGTAACAAACATGAGTATTTCTCACCATACTGACATATAAAGGATCTAATCTTTCATCAACATGTTATAACATCTTCATTGAATGTATTGGTCACTCCTACTTGTAACGTTACCCATACCATCATTCATACCATTAGTCATTAATTACCAGCATACTTGGATTATGCAATTTAATTTCTGACCCTACACAATATTCAGTAACAGTTGTATTTTGACCATATAAGCAAGAAACTAAATTACAATTTCATTTCACTAATATGGATAGTTGCCAATATTCTGTCTTCAATTTGACTTTGTACTTAGACTTTCAAGTGTAACTTGATGTACAGAAAAGACAGTAGAACTTACAATTTTGTTGTTCAAATCTGCCACATTCCCACAAACCCGCATATTCTGTTAAAATTGCCCCCTTTGCCAGAACAAAAACAACAGGATTCCTCCCAATAAAGTCATTTGGGGTACCAGACTACCAGTACTATCATATTGACCTTGAGCTAATTACACATGAACACCTGGCTGCCCATAGTCCTTGACCCCTCAGTGACCTTCTTTTTTCTCCCAAATGGTAAACAAGAGGCCCATGAAAAGGATTTCCTCTTTTAAGTGGTCGTATATCTCTTACGGTTATGCCGTCCATTGATTGTCGAAATGTAATACCACCCGAAACTGCTGGCCATGGAATATTGGAGGTGACATCATAGCGGATACCATCCCATTGATTTGAGGAACTGCTTGGAACTGTGCCCACTGTTTGCCTTTGTCGTTGAACCGTGACAACATGATCTTTTTATTGATATTTCATGACAGGCAACCTGTTTGATTGTGATGTATCATGTCCAATATCACGCATTTATGATGCCCTGACGCATCAAAGGCACATGACGTGCATGGCAAATAAATCACGGAAATCATTTTTCCATACATGTTCGTCAAACTTCAGATTGTATCTTGTCTATTTTTAAATATTTTGCCAATTTATTCAGACTTTTGCTGTTAGAGCACTACTATGTGACTCAGTATGATGCAGTGTGGTCAAATGCTTTTTGGTCTTATAGATCTGTCATGGCTATTTTATATGTATCTCTGCAATCATAGCTTCAGGACTGGAGCATATCCAGCATTTTCTTCACACCCAATATTGAACATTTGATGCTTGCTTTTAAATTCATAATTTTCAAAGCATATCTTTGTCTATGTCTACAAAGCTCAATAGATAACACTTATTATTGATAATTTTTAGTCACTCAAAATTTACTGGGCATAGCAAATTTTCCCTCACTTTTTCCATGTCAAAAACTTTAAAGTTGGTTTTTGATTTTTCCTTTAGATAGCTATGATCTATACAGTATAAAGACTTCAATGACATTTAGTTTCCAGCACAGGAATACAACTGCTACACAAGGACTACATATTGCATTGATTTGAATTTATTGATGTTACAAAGGTACCAAATGTTATAGTATTGATAGATTTCCTTGAAAAGAGTAGTTTTAATTTTGTAACAATGGATTTCAAGGGTACATTTGAGATATTCCAGATATTCATGAAAGTTCTGGCTACTTTCAAAGCAAAGAGAACAAAGAAAAGCACCTGTATTTCTCTCACCTTGTTACGTCCTTCACTTCAGGTTGAAATGAGACGTCTTCAATTTTCATGTTGTTGCGATCTTTACCAAGCGCTTTTGTGACAATTCACTAAAACTTTCAAATACAGGCAACTGGGGAGGGGGGCAGTGGAAAGGGACTTGCATAACATGTTATTCAACAAGAACATGTGGGTAGACTTCTCTCTTCACCCTTCTGACATCCATCCTCAGAGGTGACAGTGTATTACTCATGCTGTAGACACTTCCTTGTGTAAACCAGCTTGAGGCTGCTGGGATGACTTGCAAATGCAGACCATTTCCTTTAAGATGTTTAGCCAACAACTGAGAGGCTGACACAAGCAACAGTTCCACAGGAAGGGTCATTTGTTAGCTGTTTGGCGTCTAAACTCAAAAGCAGTCTTCAACATATACTTTGTCTGTAAAAAGGAAGCATGCCTCCATGACACGATGAGTGATTGTCTAATAGTCTAGATCTGTTATCCTCGAATTGAAAATCATTTCCCAAAATTGAAAACCATTTCCCAAGAATTGAGTTTTCAAAGTAGCTTCTAAATGTTT
The DNA here is from genome assembly GCF_000003815.2 of Branchiostoma floridae. NCBI lineage: Eukaryota > Metazoa > Chordata > Leptocardii > Amphioxiformes > Branchiostomatidae > Branchiostoma > Branchiostoma floridae. The sequence goes on along the minus strand of NC_049983.1, from coordinate 19,802,332 downwards.
TCCAAAGACTTACAGTAGCTCAGTAGTCATCATTTCGATTCTTTATATCATTTAAGGGTTTTGTAGGAAAAAATAGAAAGTAAAATCTTGTGACTTGGGGGATTGGAAAACTGCTACAAAAAATAAATGAATAAATGATTTTATAATTAAAAATTGTACTGTTATCCAAAATAAAAGGTTGCACTTATATCATGGTACAGTATCACAAAATGATGAATATACCCATACTCACCACTGTAGCCACCAAACAATTTCTAGCCTATGTCTAGTTCTAATGCCTTTTTGTTATGTTTTAGTTCTTATTTCACCTTGTTCAAATATTACGTCAACAAAACGTTTAGAGTGACCAGGATGAAAATAATTGTTGTCATAACACATTAATCATTGTACAAGCCAGGTGAACAGGCATGTAGTAAGCAATGAACTGTGGTATGAATGATACTTCACAGTCCAAGAGCTTGACTACAGCCTAGGCCTGGATCAATGACAATATAGCACTAGCAGAAATGTATGAATCTTATCCAATGATTTATACATTGTTCCTGTGATCCATGATCTTATACATGCAATAGCACTGTTGGTCAATTTAGTTATCAGGGTAGTGCATCCGTAGTGCTCTGTGCTATTACATTCCCTGAAACTTCATCTCATTATCATGTTGTTTTGCAAATGCAGAATGGTATCTAAAATTAATCGTGTACTGTAAATATTCCAATAACCATACTTTTGAAAAAATCATTTTCAGACACTGAAGGTTCATTCACTGTATATAGCAGAGATACAGCAAACCTTGTCATGTAATTTGGTAATTTGACATCTTTGCAGTTATTGGAATAAATACAGTAATTGGTTACTAGAAGATACTATATAAACAGAAGGGTGTAAAGGATATAATATAGAATAGGTACAATGGCAGCACCATTTGAAATCAGTGTGAAGGAAAGGACAGAAGTTACACCTGGTCCAAGAAAAATGGGAAAAGACCAGGTTTCTTGTGCTCAGGGAAAGGTTAAAGATATTATACAATATTTTTTCCACTTGTTGATAATTTTTTATTCAAAGAAAATGGCAAATATGATTTTAAAGCATGGATTACTTAAGAACATTATCCCACACTGGTCACTTAAACACTCACATTTGCAGTAATGTTAGAAATTAAGAAATATCCATGATCCCACAACTACATGTACTTCAGGAAATCCAAGGGTCTTTTTTAAATGTTACTTTCATGTATGAAATCAAACTTGTTTTAGCTACATGTTTAATAGAGTCAGCATAAAGCAGAACCAATGAATGATTGCAGTTTAACTTAAAGCAGTTAACTTGAGTGATACCTGGGTATACTTCCTACATACTTCAAAGTAACACAATACCACACTTTCCTGCCCAGTTCCTCTATACTCAGACACAAGGAAATGAAATTTCCACATGAAAACCACCTCCATTCCCCTTCCAGAAAGGAAAGTCTACAAAATTACAAAATTTTTTAACCAAAAACCTAGAAAATTTAGTCAAATTTAGCCATGTAAAAAGTTAAATTTGCTACACACGCATGCAGAATGTTACTTTTTTTTTGGTATCATACAACAAAGTAAGCAGTTTTAAAACATTCCCTACCACCTCGCCTTACCTGCTGTTGCTTGAGGCGCAGTTTGAGTCGGTT
>NC_049983.1:19770119-19800569 GCF_000003815.2 Branchiostoma floridae | reverse complement strand
CGCGAGCTTGTATGAGCTCCCGCTGCAACGCCACGTTCGTCTTCAGCGTCTTGTGCTCCTTCTGGTGTTCCGATTTCTTCAGCCGCTCCCAGTTCAGCAACTGTCTCTCAGCTCTCTGTACGCAAAGAGACGTTCAGACACTCTTAAAATAGGTGGTGTTTAAAATCATACAAACGTCATTCATGACCTATACCAGCCTGCGAGTGTGACCAGCAATACTGTTTGTTGGTGAGTTTGAGAACCTCACTGCTGATACAGCCTTTCCAGTATCAACACGTGAAGAAGTGAAAACGTAGTTTCAGCAAGATTGGATATGAGGGATGGTTTTGGGTGAGACCCACCACACGTTGGCCTTAGCTGCATTCCCCCGATAGGTATATTTACTGGTTGTACAACTTGTACTGTTAGCATTAGAAGGAAATTCCAGGAAAAAATGCCACTTCCTGGCTACTTCTGGGGAACGGGCTATGCCATGAGGTGTAGCTACTGTATATTCATCAATCTATTCAGGTCATAGAAAAACTTGTACTGTAAATCTTAAAATGGTTGCTGTGGTTTATTTTTGCAAATTTACACGATGACCTCCATTGAAACCTTCACCTCATCATAGCTGGAACATGTGTTTCCATTGTTTTTCTAGTGTACCACAATGATTATCTCAAACACCGCAAAAAACTCTTTTCCCCTTGTATCAAGTCCCCGCAATAGATGAATTTATAGTATCTATTTTGAAGGTCTGACAATTAGTAGCTATTGTTGTCCATCTGTCATTTTGCATACTCAGTTACTGTAGATACATCAAAATATTTTCCAGCTATGACTGATACTAGCTTGTGTGTTGACAGGGATACTGGCTATTGTTGTCATCAAACCCAATTTACACAACAGCAACTGGATCTTAAGTACATCCCAGTACATAAAATACTGTAAGAAAATAAATTAAAGCTGTCTGCCATTATATTAAGTGATTGTGTTGCTGAGATATTTTGATATGTGTAAAATTGATACACACTATTGCAAAACAAGTTTGTGACATCATGTGTCAGCATTAGACACCAAGGTAACAAGATATGCCAGTTACTCAAGCAACAGTTACTGGATTTGATTTGGATGCAAAAAACTATGATTGTACAGTACAGAACCAAACAGTTTATATCTCTATGGCTTCATTAGACCTCATAATCCCATTTGTGTATAGTCACATGCACAGGTTGTATACCATTGCAGCCCTAACAAAAATAAATATTAAACATTTCCAAGAAAGTAAACTCATAACTCATGAATAATTCATCACTAGTCGGTTTACAGAGACAACATATATTTCTAGAACTACCGTTAACCTGATGGAAATGGTCCCATGTAGGTAAGAATATGAAAATCACCTGGATACATTGTTTCCCAGTGGGGCCCAGGGAAGATGCTTTAGTGTGTCCTAATTACCATAATACCTAAATTCCAGGCAATCTGGTCTATCTTCACATCAGCTGGGGGCCCTAGATGGGAACTTTCCTCCACAGATGGCCTGATTTCATTTATTTACAAAGGTGTATACTATAGATTATTATAGATATTATATATATATATAATAGAGTACCATTTTACTCGATTGTTTTCGTTATAATTTCTTCTAGTGTAGTCGTAATGATTATTCGTTTTATTACATTTGCCAAGGAGAAACAGAAATTGAAATCATGATAGGGGTCAATGATGGGAATTTCATACTTGTGAAATTTGGAAGTTGACTAAAAAAAACATATTAATGTTAGACAAGATCAGGGTCTTATTTTCATGATTATTGAGACAATGCTGCAATAGAATTCCTTCCTAAAATAAGCCTTTCATAACTTGGACAACTTAAATGTGTTATTTGGTAGAAAAAGTCTTACGTTAAACTGATTTATGCAAATGAGGAGAAGCTGTTAGAATATATCAGTTTTAAAGGTTTAAACATCTTTGGGCAAAGGTATGAGGTCGCAGAACTCTTTTTTTTTAAGATAATGAAAATGTCTTCATTGGAAAGATGCCAAAAAAGAAAAAGTTGAATAGAATGTTGAATTTTATGTCATGAAATAGGTTGACCGATTTCGACATTGATCAAATAAGTAATATTATAGCATCATGAACACAATCATGCATCATGAGTCCAGCCTGTCCATACAGAATCATGCAGTATCTAAATAACTAAGTGAATTCTTTGCAAAACCATCTTGATGTTTTTCATTCAGACAGATGCAACATCATAAAACGCAGATGGGCTGTGAGTTAGCTTTCTCTAATTTTGTATCCTGTCTGTAAGATGATTGGATTGATCAATTGATATTTTGATTGATTTACTGATACACATTCCATATGACCAACCAACCAAATCCTGGCAAACAAGAAAGCTTCTGAAAAAAGCTGGCCGGTGTGTATTTTGGAAAAAGCCTGGATGTTAAACAAAATCACACGAAAAAATTTTTTTAAACATCGAATTACTGAATTGGTCTTTCTTCTATTAAAAAAACACTACATGAGATTTGTCTAACAAAGAAAAAAAAATTTAGCAAGTGGGGTTCGAACCTACGATTTACAGAAGATAGGTACAGTGCTGTAGACCGCTCGGGCACGCTGGCTCGATTACGCAATAGCACGTATAGAAGGGCTATTTGGTTAAAGTGACCGATCCATCCATGCATCCATGCAACCGCTTCTCCCGTCTCATAGCCGGTGCTACGCACCGGCAAAAAACATAACTGTAGACAGTGGTCATAAGGTCTAGTAATGTCCATCCATGTAAATAAAGCCATGGATATGACCACAAAAAGTACCAACGACAAACAATCCACTGGCAATACAGATGACCTTGTCCTACTCTGATCCACGACTTTCAGATCCACTTTGTGGTCATCAGCCACCAAACCTCATCATCTACAATCTGATTTTCACTCCGCAGATGCTTTCCCTTAAGAATTATCTGCTAAGTAGTCTTAATTCCTAATTTCCCAAAAGACTTATGCCTGGATGCAAAGTGAAGTCTTTTAAGATTACAGGTAATAAATCAAAAGCCTATTATTGTTCCTGTAAAGTAGATTACTGTGCAATAATAATATTGTAGATCACAATTAGTTTAGACATGGATACCAGGCTCTGAAAATCATATTGTCAGGACAGTGAACGTTGGTCCCCTTTTGCGTGATCACTATACAAAAATCAAACTGTTTTTGTGTCCTATTCCGTTTACCGCCGCATCCGTGATTGACAGAGTCTTATATTGCTGTTCCCTACGGTTTCACGGGGAGGTAAAAATTGGCTCCCCTGCACATTACTTCCTCCAATTGTACGTGACGTGCAGTTTGTATTCAGCAGTTTAAAGGAATGTATCGGCTGATAATATTGTCCCCTGTTGCTGCCGCAGGCTCTGGCTCGTTTATCTTGCCCCCGAGCTCTGTCAGAATGCATTAACTACCATTGATGGTAGGCACTTGTACACCGCTCAGTCAATAAACTTAACAACACAAGTCTCAATCATCCGTACAAATCACCGGTGATTTTTACAGCGAAAAGATTCGCACGACAGCCTCTTACAACGTGTTTCTTGTCACTTCATTATTGCTATTAGAAGTAGCTGAATATTCTCTGATTTTATGATCCGTTATTCCTCATTATTTCATCCCATGGGAAGACATGAATGAAGCAAATTGCAAAGTATATCATCGTATTCATACATCTACAAGCTTAATGTCACTATAAAGAGACAAGTACCCGATGATACCTTGAAGCTGTAGGTGTCATGCTATCAAGTATGAAGTATGTATTCAACACTCAAGGGTGCAATTACTTATTATCTATAGGTCTCATCCATAGTAACCCCAGGCACTGCAGTGAACCGTACCTCCCTCTACCGTAGATGGTACCAATAGATACCTGGTTTATCATGTACTACCAGAATTGGCCTTGGTTTTGACATGCAGGCTGAGCACATTTGATTTAATGGATGACATTGCCGCATGAGTGAAACGATTATGGCCCTTTACTTCCCTTGCTTTACAAGTTGCCGTAAATTGAGAAGTTGCTACTAGCAAGAAGGGGAGGACATTGACTCCTTCTTTTTGTATGTTGTGACTTCCCATTTATATTAGATGGCCATCTCTGTGCAACCAAACAGGCACCAAAATTGGACTTGTGTGACAATTCAACATTAGTCCCCTGGCTCCCTTGATTCGTACCCAGGCCCGCTAGCTAGCTAACCCATCACCACAACCGCTAAGCCAAAAGGTCTGACCCGTTGGCCTGGTCAGTTGGTGGCGATTGAACCTCACTGTTACATGTTCTTTATCTATGAAAGTCATTGAGTGATCTGGTTGCTCAGTCGTCACTGCCTTCTAGTAGAAAGGGGGTGCATTCTATCAGATGTGGGGAAACTTTCAAGAAATTAAGGTTGTAAACTTTCTTTACTTTACAGATGAAAGAACGGCCATAAAGTGCACAGAAGATGACACTTCTCCTGAATGCTTGATGAGATGAACAACAACATCATCATCATCGGTCGATGTGATCACACATGTTCGCACATGTTTACACACGACGGGGTTATACCGCCCCTTACAGGGTGACATACTCTTTCGCTGGCTAATTACAAGACGGGGATGCGCCAGGTCTCCCATCCATCTGAACCACAAGAACCAGAAGTTATGAGTCCTTCCAGGTAAGTACCCATTTGCAGGAAGTATAACAATAGCCTCTTGGTCTTTAACCTTCCCTCTCTAAAATAAGTGTAGCATGAGCAGTGACTCAGCTGTATTTTTGCTGGTGACTCAGAAATTAAGAATGGCCTGATGGACACAGCATGTTCTTAAGGCACCTGAACTTATTCTGAATACATAGTTCAATTTGGATACAAGATATTTATGTAACAAGAAGAACCATGATGTAGATAAGACAGTAGATTTATGATTGTGCAAACAATGCACAGCATTATTAATGCAATGAAAAAAGACAGACGGTAACATTGAAGAACAACACATGTACAAATGCTTTGTTTTCAACTTGCTAAAATTTGCTGGGCACTTAGGAAGTTATAAAGATTCAAAAGGACAATATTGGCAGCCACCGAGATCATAATTTATCATAGTAAAGAAGAAGTAGATTATATACACATTTTCAATTCTGTCACATGAGATGACTGAGAAAAGACGAAGAAATTGCTAGAACTACAATGTTCAACACTACACTTGGATGTTTGAAAATACCTTTTTAGTATAATCTTTCAAAGTCTTTTTAAGACAGGGCTTTTACCTGGGTACAACATTTAAAAACACAACATCTACAATTCAAAAGTGCAAAGATGATTAAAAATAAGACGGAAATTCTCAGCTATCAGAAGGAGAAGAACTCACATGTGAAAGGTAAGCAGACTGGGGAGTGAACAGGTGTCTAACCGGGCAATGGTTCTATATAGTATACAACAGGTTCAGACTGCGTCACAGCAGCTAGCGAAACCCCAACGGCGACTAAAGCACAGTGAGCCAAATGGGAGACTGGCCAAGTGAAGCAGACTACTGTAGGAAAACACGCAGGGGCACTGCCAAGGCTTGTCAACTGGACAATATCCTTCGAGGCAAGCAAAATTTCCTCAGATGGACAGCATATTTAAGCACTGCAGATTGACAAATGCATCTTAAGATATGAAAACAATTCTACTTCCCTATTTTTTTCAAGAAGAGTTCTTCCTTCATGGCCTTGGAAATGCCTCAGAAAACATTCTGGTTCCGATATAACATCTATTATCATAATACCGGTACGTTTACGACGATTTCTCTAGCCATACTGATTTGACAAATTGTCAACGCATCATTTTCTCCAGTTACATGTTGCTGTTATAGGTTACCTTTGCCACTTCTTCTGTGTAACTTTTCTGCCACTCTTGTCCTGCTAAAAGCGTAATTACCTCCATGAAATGTCATGGAATGGAGGTTATATTTTCTGTTATGTGTCTCTGTCTGTGTAGATGATTACTCAAGAACGGCTGGATGGATTGGTTTCATACTTGTTGTTTTGGTGGGGTGTGATGATAGCTCGAATCGATGAGATTTTGGGCGCCGTATCTGTCGTTATAATTGATGTAATAATAACAGAAATCACCCCTATATCTGCGATATATTGGAACAGGCATCATGCTTTAAGTGTTTGTTAATGGGCTTAGCTCCAAGCAGATGATGACAGCTGTTTGGGGAACCCCGAGGTTTTTTGAATATGATAATCAGTTTTGTTTATGTCTGCTTAGGATATCATGGAGATGTGAAGCGTAAGTATAATTGTAAGAAGTTGAGGTACATTTAACGGCAATGCTTAACAGGTATGGATGTCTCACATACTGTACTGCTGATTTGAGTGACATGGTGATTAAAATGCCATTAGGTCCTCTCATCTGGGTTGGGTGTCAGAAGTTTTATGGGCGATACAGATGTTCTGATTTTGTTACGATAAGGGACAGTTGTTAGTTGTCTCTTTTGTAGCCAATGGTACTTTTTTTTTAGCAGACGGGGTTGGCGCCAAGTATTCATCTTACAGTTGGTGTAGGGCTGTCAGAGGAAAGTGTGCATCTCGTTTTTGTACCGTGTGAACAGCTGATGTTATGACATATTGTTGGAAAATCAAATCACCATCTGACTAAAGTTGGCCACATCCCTTCTTCTTTTTGAGTTTCCCAACTTCCTCCCACCACACCGCTCTGAGGCACATAGTCGAACCTCAATAATGCTGACAACCTTTGACATTTTAAATGCCAAACATCAAGCTTAAGGAACACCACGCTACCATATGCCGTCGACCTCTTAAACGCACATTACACAATTAAGTGTCACATTTTAATAATTACTAATCAGATGGACATCCTCTGTGTAAATACACCACTACTTTCCCATAACATTTATAACCATTACTCTCAAATACAACCGACTATAAACATACATACCATCCACAAAAAAGCAATAAATATTTCATGGAGGTATGAGGTCCCCGAACTCTAGTATTGTAATTGTAACACGCCGCGGAATTACACGGCGAACGGGCGTGTGGTTGGGAGGGGGTACAAAATACCGGTAGGAAGAAACATGGCACAATTAACTGCCGCTATGTACATTTATACATCCTCTGATGTTCCTTCCTTTTCTGTCAGTAAATGCATAAAACATAAACCTGCATGAGCATACAAAATGTCATGAGAAAACGGACGTATACTGTCAAGAATTTTCATTTAACTTCTGTCCGTCACAACCGCTATGACGTAACACTTCACTGCTAGCGTAGATATAAAAATGGCAGGAAAATGGCTGCGTACGTTCAATTTTGCCCATTTTGCTATTATGCAACGGTTCTTCACACTTTTACATGAGTTGTAGGTCACCAACAGAAATTCAAGATCATGTTCGTCTTGTGCCGTGAGCATGTGTAATTATGATCTATATAAATTTGGCAATGAATGTGACAGTGTGTTCGTCCCACGACGAGCTGCCTACCCCGAAATTTAAAAAAAAAGTATACTGAAAACTTTTGGCCTTGTTGTCTTCGAATGCATTGTTATCGATGCTTTGTAAATGGTGTATTGGACACCTAGATGTCTGAAGTGTGCACAGCTCAGAAATAACTATTGTTGCATGTGTAGATCTCTTTAAGTTCCAGTATTTTTAATCTACCGGTATAAGTCTTACTACCGGTATTATGCCAATGCATGTTACATGTATGACATTTTCTCTGGATCTCCTAAAAAAGTGATATATCCGCCCTCTGAAAAGTCTGATATCAGGACTGTCAGTTCCCCAGTCGAACAGGAGGTGGCCCGATAATAAAAAAAATTTTAATGATTAAAAATGCAGCTGAAATACCTTACTGACAGGTTAAAAACACTTCTTTTCCCTGTGACGCCACCAACTGTAGATGCACGTGTCTGGATGTAATCAAAATCCACATAATTTTTGTGTTCATGATGACAACTTCACAATTCCGGATAACTAGAAACCGTTTCAGATGCACCTCACAAGGAGGTTTAAAAAATCTGTTTCATATTCGAAACGAAGCATTCATGATGACAAATTTATCCGTTTCAGTTTGCCAAATGGATATAACCACTTGATTTTTTTGCATAATGAATGGGGCTTTATAATGGTATCACTGACCATGTGATCTGTATGTAGAGGCAGTCACTTCAACAGGTTTGACTGAAAATTCTGTTTTCTCAAAGTTCTGAACAATTTTTACAAAAGCAAAATGTGCCCATCGTTTTTTGGCCACCTGTCGGAAATTGATACTTTATAGTTAGCAACATCGCTGTATTAAATGCCGAGCTAAATTATGCTAAATTTTTAGGAACAGTACCTAGAGAAGGCTAATGCTGCAAAATGTTAAAGTAGACCCCATCTCGAGACAATTGAAAACACTTAACCTAAATTTGTGATCGTGGCTTTGCAGATAACTGTGTAATGCAGTTGCCATGGCTCCTATGAAATTTATCCTCATCCTACTCTCGATATTTCCACAGCAATCAGATCCTCACTGCTTGAGGCCTATCCCTGACATACTTCAGGAAAAGCCTCATTTCCATGCATATGGGAGTTGCTATGGCTAATATTTCCACATTTTACCTACAATTCTTGAATGCCAGTGTAAACTTATTGTCATGCAACAGAAGGGCTGAATTCTAAATTGAATCTGTATCAAGATTTTTCTAACATTCCTATCAGTATCAAGTACTGTTCTTTCTAGCAAAGATCCCCGTCTCTTTCACAGTCACACATGTCCAAAAGAAAGCATGCAAGTCAGAATCTGGAAAACACCTTTTCAGACAGATGAATACAAAAATCTGATCATTATGCCATTGCGACTCCTTAGAAATCTTGCATTCCTGTCCTATATTTTTTATTTGTTTGGCTGTAAATTTGGACCATTTCACCATCTAGATAAAAGAACTAGCCATGTTTACAATTTGCAATGTGTATCATAGGACTGAGGTTCATCATGCCAAAGTGGAATGATGGTGACCAAAGTGCTATCTTTTTCCACAAGATGAATGTATTGTCTTTTCTCACATGATTAACGTAGACAACAGATATGGACCAAATCATTCTTAAGATTGAGTCAACATTAGAGCACAGCACCCTGAGCACATTCCATTTCCTTTAACAGACAAGACAGGTGAATGATCCTTGAAAATGCAAAAAGCAAAAGTCATTGTCTTTCTCCGTCTTAACTTATCATAGATAACACCATAGCCTAAGAACTGCTCATTTATCTCCTCCCCCATTCTCACGTACATTTTCCGATACACACAATTTTCCAAATTCTGTTGGTTTAAGAAGGGAATAGCTGCTGATGATTCCTGGTTTGGGCCACACACACCGTTCATCTTGCCAAGGACACATGCCACAGGCGCCCGCCCTTCTTCAAGGTCATTCTCTGACGCAGATTGCTATCGCTGACATTTCAAGCCAGAAGATTGCCTGGGCTTGTTGTGAGGTGCATTGTTGACTACCCCCCAGTCACGCACACCATCCTACTTAAGTTCATTGAAGAGTACCTTAGCCAGGAATGCATTCTTAAGCATTAAGATTAGAAAATGCTTAAACCTATGATCTCAAATCCACAATCGCCAAGCCTCACAGATCCATATGTTATCGGTTCTGGAATAGTGACTTTGACCTTGCCTATGGTGCTTATCTGAATCATTCTAATCTTGTTTGTGGTTCAAAAATACCTTTTAAGGCTTGAGTCAATTTTCTGGAACAATAAGATGAAAAAAAGATATGCTTCTAATTGAAAGAAGTCTTGTGCAAGATTGTTTTCTTGATAAGCTTTTAAAGCAAAATTATCAAAATTGCCTACGTCATGCCATGTTCGGATGGAAAATTACAAGCATTATCTTTTATGGTCAATTGACTAGTTAGACCTTTGACCTTTTCATAGCCACTGATCAACAACAATTAATGCAGCCATGATGACGTTAATCTCACAGTTTGTTTTCTGGGATTATTAGTTCCAGGCCTTGACTCAAACTAAGACTTTGAGTAAGATAATATACAATTGCTAACCATGTTGTAAATAATGACAACTAGTACATTATAAGAAAAATTTCTTTGTGATTGACACAGACTCCAAGCTACATACCTACAACACTTATCTATTATTCAGTACTAATGTTACCTTATGACCTACATGTACCAGGTGTGAAAAAAATATTCCCAGGTGTGACAACATGGCACTGTTGCTAAGTATACTACAGATGATTGACGTTAAAAATAAGTCACATGCAAGAAATTGTAACCGTTGTGAAACCAGCATGTAGATTTTTTTATACAGGTAAATTTTGAAAGCAATCTAATATGTCAAGAAATGAATCAACAGACCACCTTAACTACAGAGCCTTTAGTTGTTTTGTTGTTATTTTGAACCACTTAATACCAGCTATACAGATACAGATCCACCTTGACAGTGCAAGACATGAACCACATAAACGGGATTACTAAGAACCTTCACAAGCATTTGTTGAAATAATGTCTTAATATGCCTCTATTCAAAGACAAAATCTACTTTTTAAAATCTTGTAGTGAACAAAGTAAACTATGCATCTTACTGTGAAGCTCCTGGTAGAAATTTCTTCAGGCAGGAAAAGCTTGCATTAAATTTAACACTTTATCCAGTAGTTGAGATCTGTACATTGTAGATCAAATTGTGTACCTTCGACTGAACAATTACTACAACACAGTGGCCATAGCTAGCTGCCACGCTTCAAGCAAATTACAGGTCACAACCTTTCTTTTAAGACACTTGCTTACAAAAGGAACATAAATCCTCTCAAGACATGTCAAGACAATGCCATCTAAGACTTGTTCATTGTCGCGTGTTGGCCACAGTTTTGCTGGCAGTGCAGTGCATCTCATGAGCGAGCATGTAACAGATGTGGCTATTGTACATGAGCTGTCCAAGCTTGTGTTCTACCCAATCCCACTGGTCAAACCTTTTTTTTATCGCAAAGTTACTTGTTTTTCCTGCTACAGAAGTTACGGATTAAATCGTGACAATGCTCACAACATTGCTACCATGCACTTGACTGTGATGTAGTCTTTACTCCACAGAATGAAAAAAAACACATCTGATTCAGCTTTTCCATGTGCCAAAATCTTTTTCCTGAACAAAAGCAGCCCTTTAAGAGGTCATGCTTATTCTTACACAAGTTTGTAATTTCGAACTCTGAAATGTTACCATAGCAGCCCGTCTTAACCTTGAGCCATTTAGCACACCTAAGTGTAAGGCAAGGTGTTGTCAACAAGTTCCTGTCAGAAGATGTTGCCAGAAAGGCTTGGCACACTCACCCAAGGATTGATGCCCCTCCACGGCCCCTCAGTAACCTAATACCAGATGAATCGATTGTTACGCTGCGCTCTGACACATGCTATCCTCATAACAAAAGGGCAGGTGGACAGCCTGTACAACTAGGAATGCTACACTGTTATTGGCTCTATCCTCATATTCGTTCTACAAACCACCGCTTTGCACTCCCTTGATCACAATGCTCCTCCTGAAATCATGCTTTCAAGTGTGTTTTTCTGAAGTGCAACCACTGACAGTTATTCGGGCCTTCCGTGACCCAAGGGCATTGACATGTTTGCCATTGTTGTTTATTGTGCGCTGTGACTACATCACCCGAGGCGCTGTGCCCTTTTTTTGATGTAAACAGGTCCACTCACCGGCCATTATGGGGGAAAACAGGGTAATCTGGACAATAACTGACCACTTGCACTGGTCAGTAGCACCTAAACTGGAGTTGTATTGAGATACAGAGTTTGTTACTGAATACTTTTAAGAGACCTTTATGCAAACCTCTTGACCTAGTTTGGCCTCTTAAAAATGATGCAAATTGGTAACTAAGTGAATACATGATTCAAATTGTTTGTTTTTTCTCATATACAATTAATGTAAAAGCACCATTTTAACAGAATGCCTCTTTGAATTAGGCTGTAAGTAACAAAGCTGGAATTTGATTAATCATGATTATTCTGCTCAAGGAAATAAAGTTTCTCAGTCAAGTCTCATGGCTGATCACAGGTTATTGGCTTACCATTTTTGTTTTCCATGTTGTTAGGAATACTTAGCGTGCGAAATATGTCAACATGGCCCCTCAGTTTCCCCAAACGGCATAGCATATGAGTTTAACTGTCTTAAGTACAGTAGACTGGATCTCAATGTGCATTCGTACTGCGGTACCAGTATTTTCAAGCATGTCCTTATTAATTGAGCCATTACCAACATAATGTCATGCATAGTAGAGGATAGAAATTTGATTTTTGTCCTTGGTGTACAAAATCTAGAGTAACTGAATATGAAAAGTATATACTTACTGCAAAAGTATGTACTGCAAAAGTATATACTTACAATTATCATAAAACACATTTTGCCCAGTAAGCTTGAAAACATTACCTGACACAACTTCTGAAGAGAATCATGCCATATTGATATCATTTTATGCATCTTACCTGATGCCCCAAAGTTGTCTCATACAGACGTTTCTGTTTGAAATTTATGGAATGTTGACCAGGTAGCAATTATGTCCCATTACTTCCCAACTGTCAACAAGCTTCTGTGCAAGGCACTGGGTGAACCAACTGAAACCCAAGCCTGGTTGCTATGTCACTTCCATAGTAACCGTAGCCTTAGCTGTTATATTGAGATCACTGCAATACTGGGTGGGTTTTCTACAGGTGAAGCAACGAGAGCACAAACAGGGGTGTGGAGAGGATGAAGTATTCTAGCAAATGGTACAGCATGATAGCATATATTGCAGTAAACTTCAGCCTACATTGCAGTTAACTTCAGCACAGACAGTCACCATAATTTATTACTTTACGCTGTTTTGGATGCTACTTGACTGACCTATAAACCAACTATGTACACTTGAGAAATACTTTTCTGGCAACAGTAATATTATTTAGTTATGTTTGTGAATTAAGATACCATACCTCTTTCTTTTGCTGATACCTCTTCCTCATGCTGCCTAACGCTTATTTGATCGACACTCACAAAGACTTCAACAAAACTCACACACCCACCTGTTGCTTCTGCCAGATTTCAAAGTGATGTGCACATATCGACCCTGCAGAAGACAGGAGAAAGTGGACAGTGACCTGGGCAGTGAGTAAGGACTTCTTCATACAACATTAAGACTGCACAGGGGCAGTTTTGTTTTTTGTTCTTTACTCTACATAGACATCAAGAAGAAAATATTATCTACAAAGTTTCTCAAATCAATCTGCAAATCAACGAACCCTAGTTTTGCTTTAAATTTTGTTGAGCATGTTTCAAATTTTGTACCTCACCAAGAAAGTAGGCTCTGGGAGGTAACATTATATAATAGACAGAGACATATCTAACCTTTATGTAACAAACTGGACAAGTTTCAGTAATGAAATCCTCAATAAAGACAACAGATTACAATTCTATCTATAAGAGCATTGTGCACAACTTTTGAATAGTCAATGCCATTCTGAACCCAGAAAAGTTGCGAACTGTTGGGTTAGCCCAGCAGCAAAATCAGTCCGACTAGAGAAAATCTGGCTAGAACTGCTTTTACTAAGTTAGCATACCTGTGTGGTATTACTTTTCGCCTCACTGTAACAACTTTCCCCCCACATCAATAACATCTAATTGACCTGGCATGGCAGATGGTCAAACTCACCTGTTTACGAAGCTGCTGCCCCCGTTTGCGTGACGTTACTGTCCGGAATGACAGTGCGGCACACTGACTATTATCATCACTAGTTGTGACACAGTGTAAATAGCCACCTACATTCCTTTGTAATGTCCCCACCCTTCTTCTATTGTTTTGTTGACAACACCACTGACCTACTTTTCTTCCCTTCAAAGTGTTGTTGCCAAACACTGATCTATTTTAGGCTTGTACAAGGCCCATGCTTGCTTGATACATCACAAAGATGGGTTAAAAATATTATCAAAGGGTCAGTTGCACCTACAAAACTGTTAGACATCAATACAAGGCAGTAACGGAGAAAAGACAGCAAAAGTAAGTCGTCCAAATGACAGTTAACTGAAAGCAACATGATAACCCTCCTTATCTTTCCTTTATCACCGCATTAAATGCAATTACGACTTGAGGAATTAAAAACAGCAAAACACACACCCTTTTAGGCAAATCATATTTCTTTGCTAATAAAGTTAGCTGCTAAAAACACTAAGTTAAACATTGTCCACATAACAGGTGCATGATTTGTCCTTTTGTTTGGGACCAAATACTTAGAAATAATTACCAGATATCAGGAAGGACAGTATGATACAAGGAATAACATTTGCATATAGTACCGGAAGGGCAATGTTTGACAATCTGCTATCATTTTCATTATAAGAAAAAAAGGGCAGCTTGTTACAGTAAGATATCTAGGTTAAAGTCCTTTCTGCACTAGATGTTACATAGGGCAGCACCCATCTCTTTTTCAGTTGCCCTGGGCCACACACGTTTCTGTGCAATCACTACTGTAACAGCAGTCTTTTACAAATGCTGAGTGCTAAGAAGAGAAAGCGGTATGTACAATTTTTAAAGGCTATGACTCGGCCAGAATCAAACTCATACTTGGACAGTATTTTTGTCTACTTTATTTTTCAGATGACAAGCACACTTCTCTAAGAATTAATGGTTTCTATGTCAATTATACATTAACATCACTGGACCAAGTATCATTTGAAACGGATTTGTACTCTCAGATATAACTTTTTTCATCCTTGAATCAGAGCTTTATTTAATTTGCTAGCTTTGTCTTTTGAATCAGCCATACTTCAACTCAGAAAACACGCCAGCTCTGTAAAGCAAGGTGTGGTCTTAAACTTGCAAATTTTGTAGATCAAAGCAATGCTGAAGGGACCTTAGAACATACAAGCTCATTTGAGGTATTGCTGAACTGCATACAGTACTACATGCAATTCAAATGGTGAAACTAAAAGCAATTAATGTTTCATTTTACATATTGAACTTGAAGAAGCAAAGAAGAATATGTTTCACCTCCCTGTACCTACATGGTACCTACATGTTTGTCAGATCCTACATGGAAAATATGTCCTTTTGCAGTCGTTGTCGTAACTGTTGTGCGTGCCTGTAACATGCAATTCTTTGGTGGTCATTGACCCGAGGTTCTTGTTTTTTTATTAGGTTTTCTGGACCTTGTCCCAGTTTTGGGAACCTGAAGTTTGTATGTTTAAACACCTACACTTCCTATAACGATTCTTAAATCACTGATAGAACTTATTCTTGTTTTCCAAAATATGCAAAGTGTGACAATGGTCATATTTTACTCAAACTTGCTCAGTACAACCATTTTTAGCTGCTGAAAAAAACATGATAAACGCTATTATGAAGTACTAAGTTGTGGACAATAGAAGAATGATATACATGTACTGTGGAGCGTGATGTAACTGTTGGAGACAATGTTTCTACTGATACAGTGCTACTTCTCTTTCCATATTGTTGCTCAGACCCCAGGCTACAGAACACTGTCCCTTGATTATGTTGACACTTCTTCTTCTCCTATTTTGAAACCAGTGCCTAATCTGCAGTTTGAAGTCAATTAGAACATATTCTGAACTGCAAATTATCTCTAGATTATTGTGTCAACAAGTAATAAAACTAAAATCTGTTCCGAGTATGCACTCAGATTATTCTGGACCAACACAGGTTCAAAGAATGCCCAGTAATCCAACCTTGGTCTTACTGATCCCTGGAGATGAATATAAAATTCCCAAGCAACCACAGACAAGGATGTCATCCAAGACTTCCCTAAACTGCCACCAACAACACTAAGCTAATCCATAGTACAAACTGAAGATTTCCTTTACTCTACAGCCTAGCAGATGTGATAAATTGTTGACAGGTTTCATACAGAAAATACAATTTGATGTTTGTTGTAAAATAGGAACACCAAGTCAGCAAAACCATGGTTTCCAAGCATCACCCTGCATGTAATTTCTACCAGTGTATCTTTTAACAAAAATCACTTACTTTGGTGTATCCACTTAACTCCTTGATGTGTGTACACCTGCAAGTAGATGGCCCAGAATGTAACTTGTTTTCCTAGCTCATGGGACCCTGTATTTGGAACAAGGCCAACCTTCCCAGGTAGTGTTTAAGAGATAAAGAAAACTAGGGCAGTGTAAACGGAATGTACGGCAACAGTGGATGGAATCGAGGATAATATGCCAGCGGGGAACAATCCCTTGCTCAGGGGAGCTCTGATGTCCGTTTACCCCTCTTTGCAAATCAGACAAAGCTTCCTCCTAATGACAATATCTTTCCTAAGACTCCTCATTAAAATGCTATATTTGATCTTAAAAGGCTATAAGCTCCTTTTTTTTCTGAGATCACTTTTCTCAGGGAGCCAGTACAATCAGATCACCTCCATGCTACGTGTCACTGGGTTTTCAGGTGCATGCATGTAGGTTGAACGTTTTCCTCTGGGGCATTGACACCTTTTAGCACCTGACAAGTGGGAGTAAGTAGGACAGGTAACAGACACATCTTACCTCCGGTAACACTTAAGACGCACAGGTCAGTGAACTTGTAAAACCTTCAGTTGATCTAAACAAGCTTTTCTCATGGGCGGTAAGCTCTGTAACCTTGACATACAAGTATTCTTACCAGGAGGGAAAGTGTAGCCTATCACTTTTGAATGGTGGAAATACCTTCTTAATAACATACACTGAGTGCTTTGAAGCAAGGAGGTTAAAAATAATCCAATCAGGGACAAACCAATATAGACAGTGATGGGGATCTATAAAAAAAATGAGAGTAACAGATTCTGTATAGATGGCACAAGTCACATACAGTTAGGACTCAAGGTTAAACTTTGTGTAGAACAAATTTAATGTTTTTATTTAGACTTCTCTAAACAAAACTAACCACTATTGTCAACATGATGTGTGGTTGGTCTTTGAACACCTGGAGATAACCTGAACTGTCTCTCACTATGCAGGTCAACCCTAGGCCTCTGGGAAAAACAGGACTGCTCCATACACAAGCCAATCAGCTTGGCTGAGCCAGCAAGCCGCACTACAGCTAAATAAGGTTAGTTCAGTCTGTCGAAAACCTCTCTCAAAAATTACATTCACATTGAGTAACTTAAGTAGAAGGTTTATTTTTTACAATGTCCAACAACAAAGATTTAAAGCAAAGGATATATGAAAGAAAAAAATGATCTTGAACATTTGTCACTTTCACATTGCAACAAGGCACAACATAATTGTGGGAACCAGCTAGATTGGGCAACAAGCAACCTGAAACTGAGTAAGTAACAGTAGCATTACAAATGCTCATGGCCTGTCTCGTTGGTTTTTGTATTCTGATCTTGCACAAGATCTCAGGTCAAGATGAAAGTAGGAGGCTGGAACAAAAACCTGAATAATACTTCAACATGTAGTACCATCAACTTTCATATTCCACCAGGTGTCATAATACTGCCACAAAAAAAATTGTTATAGTCAGGCCTTCTCAATATTGTCTTGAACACCTAAATGTCTGAAGTGTATAGAACTCAGGATTACTGATACTACATTTGGTACATCCCTTTCAAATTGACTTTGAATACATGTTTTTTTTTCTCATTTGGTAGTAAATGGCACCCAGCGGAATTATGAGACTTGATATTACTGCATTCATTCCCTGAAGCTGTGTGTACCTTGGTGTGCAGCATTCACCTTATGTTTTCATGATGATTTTCCAGCTCTGCATTATTGAACCAACAACTTCAACTAGTAAGGCCCAGTCAGGTTTTCATGTAGTAAGTGTACAATTCAGGTTTTTGTAAACAATTACAATTTAAACCATTATCATTATGTAAATGTCATTGTACTCACCTGTGCCATGGACTTCTCCCTGCTACTCAGTTCCCTTTCCTGGGACTTGGAGCGAGTCTTGGTTTTATACCCTGTTGCAGCCATGTTGTCGGTTCCTCACCTGAAACATATGCAAATTTTTTACTCACTTAAAATACAACTTACGCTGGTTCACCTTTATCCGTGGGGTAACCTGTATTCATCGTTTTAAAAAACAGGGTATCAAGGGATATCAAGTAGACGGACAGTGGATTCAAATTGCCATATTTTGAAAATGTTACAATTTGAAACCACTGTCTGTCAGCTTCATGAAACCCTAAATATCCCATTTTTGAAGACAACAGATATAGGTGAACTAGTGTTACCTAGTAGACATCTTAAAGCTTAACTTGCCAATCCTATTCCTTTGGATGATATTTTTGATATGGTGAAAAGAAATTTAGATAAAAAAGCCAGTAATACATCTCACATTCTGTTAGAAATTTTTGAACTGACAGCCCCTCCGAATTTTTTTTGTGATGTGTTGTTTACGTTGTCAATTCATTTGCGGATATTACATGTATGTCAAAGTCAAAATGTACACATAGCAATATATTCTCTTGGCCTTACTGTGTTGAACTGAATGAATTAAACTGGTCACATACAGGCTAAGGCTCCCATATGCTGTCAGTGCAACAAAAAAACGTTCATATTGGGACATAAATTGAATACTACATTTTACACAAAATTTTCTGGAACAAATTTCTGCAATCTAATCTTCGTCACCTCATCCTCACCCCCACAAAAAAATAATGAGAATCCATTCATACATTTATGAGTTATCCTGTAACTCACTTTTAACAAATCATTGATATTTCCCCGATATGACCTTGCCTTCTGTCATTGTATAAAAATGTCATGCAAGCACCTGAAGCATACTTTGAATTTACATGCGTGATGTTTGCCTTGTTCTAAATATCCAGTCACCCAAGTCGGACAAGTCATATAATGTACTATTTTAGTAGGATTCAAGCAGTGAAGTATGATGTAGGTCGTGTTAAGGTCTAGAACATGCGTAAATGTTCGCTACAGGGTTGACTGATGCCCACTGAATAAGGATATGAAAGACCCTAATGTGAATCGACAACTGCTGTTCAAGGCCTTTCTATTAAAGTGGTTATGAAGGGCAGTTTGGAAAGTTTGTCAAAATGAATGGGTGGGTGGGGAGTAATTAAAATCATGAGGCAATTGTAATGAAATTGAAGGGTCAGAGTTGGTTTAAAGATAATGCTACCCTGAATGGACATGATGGGAAAAAATGATCAGTTGCTTTATTGTTGTCCTTGGTAGTCACATGGGTAGGACAGTTAGGACTTGATAATGGACAGAGGGAAGTGGTAGAAATAAGGACATAAATTTACATGACAAGTCTAATGCTGTCATGTACTTTTATATTGTATTGTTCAAATATTTATACAGGTGCCTATGTCTTAACTGTCAACTTTCACTTATTTTTGTTTTTCCTAAGTGGAAAATCCTAAGTGGGAAGACAAAAAAACTTTCAAATTGTTCACATTCTCTTTTCAGAATCAAAATGTGTCAACACTAGATAGATGCAGGTACCTTTAAAACTGCATATAACAACACCAGTCCAATGTTGCTTCTTTTCTTCAGATGAGGACGATACCCAATGGTGGGAAAGCTTACAAAAGCTGACCAATGGCACAGCTCCTTACAAAGGTCATCATTGTACCAAGAAGATTTTAAGAATATCCATTTTCATCAGGTCAATGCCCCCATCCTGCCCATTCTTATCATAAAAGTAATAAATTCTTGAACATAAACCAGTTCAGGGGGTAAAGAAAACTTCAATTTTATGGTTCCAAAGATCACTTGCTATACTCTCCATTCAAAAGAATGTCTCCGCAGTGATGTAAATTATAAGAATGATAGAGTGGTCAATGGGAATTTAACGTCCACACTTTCGGGGTCAATTGCTGCACTGCTGTGAGGATCAATCGACCACAGAACTGGATTTTTATGCATGAGGCAATTAGAGCCTTCCTGTATCTTCTGTGCAGCTTCAACCTTACATAAGATCCCATGAGGATTTAAGGTTGATGACTACTTCTTTGAATTTGGAGCATTTGAGCTGGGTTTTCCTTTTCATACAGCAGAGATGGTGGCAGAATGGACATAATAGAATGTCTTAAAAGTGTATGCTATAAAGAAAGCGATGATGTTTCATGTTTCTACTGTCAATAAAAACTGCATAAAATCATAACCAAAGGATATCAGCTTAAGATTTATCTATTCGGAAATATTTTTGTTTTGATTCGAATGAAAAGACTGAAACATCTTTCTTTAGAGGAATGCTACTTTCAGTCCTCATTTTTGTGTTAACACGTTAATGTAAGTCTGATTTCAGAAATAGATATTGATCATTTCATCTTTCACTTTCTTTTTTCAGGCAGTTTTACTTTTGTTTCTACCCAAATGTGCTGTGTGAACTTGAAATGACACCTGTTTAAAGCCCTTACCCCTTTCTTAATGTATGGGTTAAAAGGATTACAGTAGTTTTGGTTGCTAAGCTCTAACATTTAAAGTTACAACAAATGACTCATGCTTTCTGTGAAGTGACAACATAATTACATGAAGAAAAAAAATATTTGCATTCAAATTTATATATGCTTGCTTACTTCTCCAGGACTGAAAGCTCTACAAAACATTTCCACAAGAAAACAATGATATCTGTTTTTAAAGTGACTTTCAGTGCTATTGTATAATGTTTTTGTTTACGTGACCTACAGAGGCTAGTGACCTATAGGTTACAAAACAAGTGTTTGAATATGGGTGTGGAACATAATTAACCATTTAACAACCAACACAGGGCAATTAAGTTGCTAATTACATTTAGCCAATGGTTGGTAGCTTCATCTTCACAGTGCCCTGCCTTGGACAAAACCTATTTCATCATCACCTTTCATATAGAAAGTACCTGCAAGGTAGGCAGGTTGGGCAGGGCTAACATGAAGTGACCATGTGCTGCTCTCATGACCGTTGCTACACAAATACCCCACCTACACACGTTCAGCGTTTAGCTCAGCGGGGGCGCAACATGTTTTCTACAGGAGAAAAAAATCAATCATCTAGATTCACACCCTCACCCTCCCTGGTCACCTGCTACGCAAAACAAGTCCATGTTTGTATGACAAAGCATATGAAATATAGTGGTAATATGCTTCTATAGTGTTCCACTAATTATCCTTTTAGATATATTAAGAAGGTATAGTGACACCAATCCATCCATGTTTTCTAAATTTGAAATCCACTCTTATTTTTCATCAAACCATGTAACAGCATTCCATTATCTCTTTTAGAAGACAAGCAGGTTCAATCAAAGGGATCCGAAGAAATTAGGTACAACAGCTCAGTTACATGGAAAACAAGATCACCCACTCACCAGGAAATTGTGCCAGTTACCAGCTAGAGCTATCTCCACAACTGTACTCAACTGCCCGTGCCAACCCTGATCCCAACAATTTCTAACCAATCAGCTCCCGACAACTAATGCCGTTGCTATTTCCCCCAGCAAATTGGCTGAGAAAACTTGAAGTTGAAACCCCTCCGTGCGGGTAGTAACATCCTCTTAGCCAAACAACATTACACCTGACCTTTCATGGCTCCTGCAATGTTTACCTGTTTTCACAGCTACGACACAGTTTGTGATTTCCTTCTTGCCCGGGACAGGATCGCTCCTAAAGTATCCCCAGATTTTCACCCTGGCACATGTAACTGGTATTCTCACCGTTAAGTCAAGGCTGAGTCATTTACATGCACCCCGGTGGGTCAAAAACTATGTCAACAAGTCCTGGTGTTGTTGACCGGCTCTCAGATTACCCCCTGCGCACCCCAGGTGAATGGGCATTTGCGTTTCCGAGTGGTGTCGCCAAGAGGCCCCTCCCCGTTGTCAGCGATGGGGTTGCCATGGACTTAAGTGTCACGCACTCTTGTTTTTGTTGTGCTGCAGGTGAATGGAAGGGCGTGTGCGCAGCGATGAAAAGGAGGTCAAAGTTCAGCAGTGTGAGAAGCAGTGTACACATCAACCTGCGTGGAGCCATACAGCTTAACGATATTTCATGTAACGCTGTTGTAATGGTATATTTAACATTGTTACTACAACATATCTACAGAGACTATCTAACAACTACGATATTTTTCACAACTGTAACATGGCACTAACCATGTAACATACAAAGTGTCTTCAAACACAAAAGCTGCATTTCACAGGTAGCTGACTCAAAGGTATTTTTTTATTAAAAGCTTGCACTTATGTCACTCATAAAATTATGTCAGTGCTGTAGCTTCATGTTACTTTTTTTTTACAAAGCATAAAAAAACCAATATAATAGAGTATGATTTTCCATATATATTATATATATCTAGAGGGAGAGAGAGAAAGAGAGTAACCACTAGTTATTAAGGACTGAATGTTTTTAGATCATCTGTTAAAATTTATTTTAGGATACATCTCCAATTGTAGCACGGCCGTCCTCACTTCAAAGCTCCTGGATAACATGCGAATTATCCATGCCATGTGGTTCTCTATAGATGTAGAGATCACCAGTATGTGATCATACAGGTTCTACCAGTGTTTGTTTACACATAGTGGGTGTGGCCATTCATTCTCACAATCCACGAAAACAGATTATACAGGACGTACGTCATTCCAAATAACCTCACTACAACCTGTAGGTTGGTCAGGGGGATGGTTCTCACACTCACAAAATAGGGTAGTGTAAACCGTTCAATTGGTTTTGCAGTGAATTTATTTCTTGGTAGGAGGCGAAATGAGGCTTAACTGTGTTTAAATGTATATATTTGCAGTTGAAACAATTTTGTAGTGCAGTAGTGGTAGAAGGGAGTCATAATAGATCACAACAAATATACAACTGCCACAAAATGTTCACTGTTTACAGTATATGCTGTTATGATGGAGGGTAAGCAGTAGATTTTATCATGGCACTTGACATGTTTCAAAGTTCTAGATAATATGTCGTAAGATGATGCAACATGGGTACACCATGCTCAGTTCTACCTTAATAAGCACATTTCTTATATGATGAAAAGGCATGTTATTGGCTTAGGGACCGTACGATATTTATCGGGGGGCTAGGGCTGGTGCATTGGAAGTCGGATCAAAAAATTTTTTGATGGCCCTCCCCCCCATCTCAAAAAAATTTAACGTGACCCTCCCCCTCCACCTAAAAAAAATCAACATGACCCTCCCCCCGACAGGCATCATTAAACAGGTAGAAAAACAAACGATAAAATAGTCTTAATATAGACGTCAGGGCACAAGGGCGCCAGTGTTCGCGCCAGGATTTTTTCACAACGTCGGGGCAGGGGTCCGGGGGCATGCTCCCCCGGGAAAATTTGGATTTTCAAACCCTCTAAAACAGAATTTCCTGCAACTTGAGAGGAAAATTATGCCCTTGAGATTGGATGCCGGTTGCCTTTTTTACTCCCGTTTTTCAGTAATCGACGTCCGCCCTCTCCCCAAAAATACGTTATAACTATAAGCTCGGGGAATCAGCAGTCCGTGATCTGGCCCGGATATTATTTGTCCAGTCATGTCTATATGAAAATTTTGGGGTTTTGATGCTTCCAAACAGGGCTCTAGCCAGTGAGTTCGTCAGCCCATGGAAAAATCCTGCCAATTTTTTTCCGGCATTGAATATTAAAAGAATGCCTACCTCGTGCGATCGATGTTGCGCCCTCCCGCATCAAATGCTAGTACTTTTTCCAGAGGATAGAATAAACGGCGCCATCACAACTTGTGTTTTTTTTTCTATTTTGCCCGATGATTTTACTCAAATTTATCATTTATCGAATCGGTCGGGTTTTACAAGGCCGCGACGTTATTTTCAACGAGCGTGCGTTTGTTTCGTGCGACCTCAGCTAACCCCGTTTTCGGCGTGAAATCTTTGGCTCACCGCTGGATTTCTTTTTACATAGAGTAGAGTAGACCAAGAACGTTATACATTATACGAAGGAGGGCGATCTGCTGCATCTTTGGCAGTGATCAGTGCCGGTGTAGTCTTGAAGGAGTAGCCAGAAAAGACGTGTTGGGCGCTGCGATCGACAGTCCGTCTGGGGAGGGGGGCGTGCCGCGCCATGTGCTACGGACGCCAATGCCAGTGCACAGCCGACTCGATCGACACTTGACAACAATATTGCGGCCCCTTTTTCTGCCACAAATTTTGTCTTTTTGAAACAAAAGAAATGTTTTAAATAAAAAATAAAGTGTATAGTTTTGGATTCTTCACATATTTACCGTGCACCGCTTTTGTAACTTAAATATTTTGGGAAACTCAGCCGAGCCGAGTGCGTCTTTCCAGAAAAAAAATAAGTCTGTAGACGGAATGACGTATGCCTGGTGGGAACTCTGGTCCAGGGCAGCGCCACTTTGGGGGGCCTAGGGGGGCAAAGCCCCCCAGAAGCTCTTGCATTTTAGGCTATTCAGAAGGCTTATTTTAACAGTTTTAGGGCCATGTCAAGATATCAAAACAAAAAGAGTATAAACAATTCTTTCAAAAAAATTAACATGGCCCTCCCCCTATCTAAAAAAAATTAACATGGCCCTCCACCCACCTCAAAAAAAATTAACATGGCCCTCCCCCCCTAACGCACCAGCCCTCCCCCCCTGATAAATATCGTACAGTCCCTTACTTTAGATGTGGAAAGAAAAGGACAGTTCTTTCATTCCAGGATATTTATTGCTAACAGCTTTATGTTTTATCTCTTTTTGACCCTATATTACGGTATCACAGTCAGTTTTGAGATGAACAACACTAGAAGAAAAAAAACACAAGCAGAAAGAAGATTTTCCTCACATTTTTCCACAAGCCTTGTGGTCTGTCTATGAGAGTTTTGACAACTCTCAATAACCTTTGTAATAAAACCTGTCATTTTTCAATGGACATAATTTATCACTGTACCATATGCATGTAGCACACTATGACGGATTTTTTGAAATCATGAAACCAACATTAAGTATATTTTCTATTCATGCAACATGGACCACTGTTCTTCTTTGCGTTTTCAAATAATCAATGTAATACGGTAAACGTGAATATGTAACATTAATTTTGTACACTATATTGTATTATACAGCATTACATTTTTTCCATGTAATATCTGGTCCTAAGGGAGAACATGCTTCTGCAGTGATTGATGTACACCTTGATTCAAGGACACCTATTCAGGTCAGTGTAGATAATACACTGTATATCAGATATGTGAACACCACTGTGCATATTCTAAACAATAGTTATTGATATCCTGGTCCTTGCAATGGAATTATGATGTGTGGAAACAGTATCTTCTGCCAGCAAATAAAGTATCTATTTTTGTGATTGAATCTACAGTCTTGTGTCATTTATGAGTAATGTATTTTTGATTAAAGCATAAAAGTGAGTTCTGTTAAACCACATTGGGCTATTTTGATGGACTGAATTTGGAGATTGTATATTATGATAAACCCAGACATGTTTTACCAGTAATTGTTCAAGGTTGTTGTGGATTTTCACTATTCCTTGTGTAACTCCCATTCCTACAGAACTCTGTAAGCTAGCAGTTACACCCATGTAAACATAGGTTGCTCTGGCCTAGATAGGTAACGGGAGGTGCCTCAACACGGTACGCTTTTTCTTGCGCTCAAACTCATGGCGCTCCATCGCTAGTTGCCTGAGAGTGGTCAAATATTGATGACTGAATTTTTTACTCATAGATTTGAACAACATACTTGAATAACAAATGCATTCATGTGGTTCATGAACCTTTCGCGCTGCGTGTTACAAGCGGCAAACACTTTGAGACAATTTCGTGTATGTAACCTTCCAATTTTGTGCTACGCTGGACAGTGTGCCTAACTCGGTACGCTTTTTTTTAATATTTTGCTCTCCTCAGAAGTTAGTGGTAAATCTAAGTACACAGAAAAAAATTAATAGTATGATATTTTAGCTTTCTTTTGACAGTAAAATCGTGACTGTATGTACTTCTTGTCTCAAATGAGGAAGGCTGTACCTAGAACAATCAAGATAATGTTTTACGGGCAATGGGCTGAATGCACTGATTGTGAATGTCCGACTAAAAAAAACTATTACGAAAAAACGACACCGCCAACATCAACAAAACTCTGTCTGATTATATGAAAATATCATCTACATCTCTCTGTCAAGTCTTATTTTCATAGACAGCACGAATCATTTGTTACAGTCAAATAAATCTTTGGAGCGTTCTCTAGTCTGCCACCTTCACGGCCACACTCCCTTGGGAGTACAATGGTGACAATGTTTATGTCGCTTCCTTTTGGTTGCTTTTCTACTCAACAAACATTTGAAGACCCATATTCATAGTGTTTTATGGAGCTTTCTTTATGTGTATCATGGCAGTTGTGTGACTGCTTGGATGAGTTCGTATAGTTAGCGACACGAGCCGCCAATACGCAGAGGCCGGTGACCGCAGTGATTCAGCACTGTCAACATTACTGTTAGAATTCTGCTCTTAAAAAACATGAAGTAAATATGCTAAAGTATACTTGGAATGCAAATTAAAGTTGTGTGCATGGACTTGGTTTATTTTGTACGTAATCAGCATAGTCAGTGGCAACAAACACGGTGTACTTGTGGATAATAAGATCAGCAAAAAATCCGTACCGTCTTACGACGGGGACCGTCTTAGGGCGGCCCCCGTTACGTTATATAATGTAGTACTGTAGCATGCTTTTTTCACATTTTCTACTCAAAAATTTTCCAGATCTGTTCAATGTAAATATCAGTCTTTGAAAAAAAAATATCTTGCCCTTTAAGTAAGTAATATTGTTATTGATTTTTGCGACTCCAACATTTATCAAATTTAGCTACCTAATCCATTTGGGGGAAAAAACGAAAACTTTCACAATGAAGAATTCTTTTTGGCATGTAAACATTACAAGATATTCATAGTAGAGTTAACACTTGAAGTGTACAAAAATCCGCTAGGATGTTTGACTTACGGTGGGCACTTCCATCGAAGTTCTGAAGGAGATAGATACTGTCAATGCAGAAATGTTCGCGGTTTTCGCTGGCCACTTCACCGTGAACTTAAAACCACCGCGGACATTTTTCCATTTTAGACTGCAGTCTATGGCGCTACCGCAAACTAAAACCACCATGAACACTCCATTTTCCCGCTACCGCGCAAGGAAATTCCCGGGAACTTAAATGCATTTACAGTAGCTCCAGGCCTCTGTGATAGGATTCACACTATACTTGGGAAATGGACACAGTTATGTAAGTAAGATAGCTCAGCTTACAACGTGTGTCACTTCCTTGTGTAACAGGTACTCAGCACTTTTTCTCCTTGTATAACAGTTACAAAGCACATTCATAGAGCACCCATTTGAAAGTATCTCTTGCTGTCATTTAAAATAGAACATTACAGTCTTGGAAATAAGAGATTTTCTCTAGTTTTTGTAACTTTATTTTTTATTCAAGTGGTTTGGTCTATCCCCTGCATCTGAACCATACAAAAGTTTCAGTCATGTAATGTCTTCATGCAATGTCAAAGAAATAGTCGATACTGACTAAATTTTCTTAGAATTCACACAAAGTACCTTCCTGTCACTGGATTTCTTGCATAAAGTTATGGTATTGTTGTACAGTTGTATTTTCAGATATGTTCACATGTCAAGCTATTTGTTAGTGGATGGCAGTGACTACAATAAACATTTTGATATATTCTAACTGACACAGCTATATTTTAGAGTAATTTCCTTTTAAGTAATGGAACTAATATTGTGTTCATTCCAAGTATTCCATTTTGCATGTTATCTGTCTAACAGTTGCTAACAAAGCAAATGTCAACAAAGCATGGAACACAGCAGATACAAAATTTATGTGAGACTATGCTGCTCATCCTTTTAACACTAACAGGACATCAATAGCAATTTAGAAATGAAGCAATAAGTAATATTCTGTTTGGGAGAAATTTACCAGCAATTTACAGGTATATGATATTTATAGCATCATCTTGACTTTATTAATCCCATTTATCTTTAGTAATATGTTGTTATTCTAAGCTTATACAGTCACACTTAAAAGCTATAACATTGAACTTAAATCATCCTTATGGTATAAATTATTGGATCATCGATCTTGCGAACAAATATAGTTTTGGATCATTTATGGCACTGACCTCAAGGCCACTGGGATAGATTTACGACTATTACGGAAATGTTATTCAGATATGACCTAGGTATAACCTATTCTAACGTCATTCATCAAAATACGTTCTCTCTGATATAACAAGCAAAATATATTAATAGTACACATCAAATTTTGAAAACATATGAATCTAAAGAAAGGAATTGTTTGGCCTTAGTAGCAATATCATTCTGTTTTTCTCTTATAGCCAACACTTTTGCTTAAACGTCAATTTAGTGTAACTGCTCTGGCTAGAGTACATATACTAGTATTGATGTGCATATGCCCTTGGGACCTTCAAAGATTGCGCAGCAGTATTACCCTCTATACTGTTTTCCTTCACAATGCAGCGCTTTTTGGCAACAAGCCAATGGCTCCCTATATCACTACCCATACAGCAAAAACAACGATAAGCTGATTGTTTTTCCTATCAAAAAGACAATCATCAAAGAAAGAGAAGCGTTTGCGAGTATTGTATGGTGTTTTGTCATGTAAACAGTGAGGTACAGTATTGAGACAATATTGTTGATCGCATATCCATTCTAACCAATCGTTACCGCCCCCCAAACAAATTGCCCCTCCCCTTTGGGATTACATAATTGGTAACAGAGTCATTATCAAGCTAATATCTTCCCAATTGTGTAAATTTTGCCACATTTGAACGCCCCCTGAACACCCAACTTGCTATCGACCTCCGATACAAAAACATCACCACAATTCTCCCCTTCCGTATTGTACAAGAAAACAACGCAACATGAAGACCATCTCCGGAAAAGTCCTACCTTTTGGAAGAGACGATTTCCGTCGTTTTTTGTTATCTTTGACCCTGGTTTACGAAGAAGCCTAGAAGAAGCCACCACGAGGACTTGTTTTGGCTTGTCAGCATTGCGTCATCGACCGAGCGAACGGTTACTGCGCCACACGAAACCAGAAAAATCCTCCTGTTGGAAAATGATATTTATTCGGTAACGGGCCCTGCTATTGGAATAACAAATCAGTCCAACCAAGCCCTCATGGGCCCCAATGTACTGCGGCATCGACAAACTAAATCTTTCTCTCACACAAAACATTTGGCAACAATAACACCGTCATTTGTGAATGTTTACGCCCATTGTTTTGCTTTGTGGGTTACATAATATTGTGAAGTGAAAGTGCGTACATTGATATGTTGTTGAAATCGACGTACACCGAGGGAATCTTCCAGAGAAATCCACGTTTTAGCGTTTAATTTCACGATTGCCGAACTTGGAATGTCTAAAATAAGACATAACCTGGCTATATTGATATGTTTGCCGCGTTGTCGTACATGAAATAATCGATGACAACCTGTTTCTGAACCAGAAAAGATCGTTTTTCCACACCTACCTACGCAACGGTTACCTCCTACGTAGCAAAATAAAAAGGACGCAAAAGGGCCCCCAGCGCGACCCCATAACAAATCGCTACGCGGACGCAGCGTTTCTATGATCCCTTGGATTTAGTAATTTCCTATTTTTGACAACTTTTCCTATTCCCAGCATGGATCGGATATTTTTAGAGTGTTAAGTATGTTATTTGAGGCACGGGAGAGGGCTCGGTGCTTGGTACGGTGCTACCTGATCGCTCGGCGCTTTTACAACTGCGCCACAAAGCCGGGAATGCGGATACGAGGTCGGACGAAAACATGAACGCACCAGCGTTACAGCTCTCCCTACACCAATTGCGTAATGCGAAAAATCGCCGCGTTTTCTTCAATCCTGATCGTTTTAAGCCGTTTAAAACATGTCACCGTGGCTACTGTTAGTATCCTGAAGAGAGAAATATATCAAAATCGGGTGACACAGTGCGGGAAAGGGGGAAAGAGGAGCGGTGTAGTGTGTAAACATGCGAAAAGAAGGGTCGTGAACTCACAGGGGCCCCTCGTGCGAAGCTTGCTCGGCTGCGTCGCCCCGTTTCGCCGCCCAGTACGCGTCTGACACTCGCTGTCAACCTTCTTATTCTTGCCCACTGGGGGTGAAAGGTCCTGGAATAACCCAACGTCACCCAAACTCTCCTCGATGCCGTCCCGTTGTTGATTTGTTGTGCCCCGAAATATTTGTTTATCATGTGACAGTTGTGGCAGGCAGCTATGGAAACTTGACACCACGTGACAGTTATAAATTATCATGTAAATTCACATGAAAATTGAGCGAGCGGTGGGCGTGGCCTTTTGCGGCCTGAGTGACTTCTTCTTTTTTCCATGATGATGTGATGTACTGCAACAGCATCTTACCAAATGCGCTAATGATGATAAGTGTCGTCAAAATCGATAAATGAAGGGACGGTCCGTTACTGATCTGTAATGGACATCATTTGACTGGAAAGCATCGTTCGTGTCCTTCATAGC
>NC_049983.1:19757410-19768569 GCF_000003815.2 Branchiostoma floridae | reverse complement strand
TAGTAGTAGCATTGAACTTTAGTGTATAAAGAAGAGGTTTTTCAAAACTCCTGTATCACAATAAAAAGGGAAACTGATAAAATGCAATGCAAGTGTTTTAAGATTATTTATTGAGTTGTTTTGTTGATATTCCAATCAATATCTAAGAAGACATACACATGTATGCATCTCTGTTCCGGGTCTGACGTATCAAACATTGGAACAACGTGATGACGTCAGTCCCACCCGCCCACTCATTTGACTACGTCATAGATCATATTCTTCGCTCCGCTTCGCTTATTACACTTTGATCTCCTTTCTTTACAATTATTTCTTTTTCATCATGTCCTACTTTTTGACTGCTTTTTCGCATTTCTACTTTTTCCATTCTTTCTATTTATAGAAATTTATAGAATCTTTAAGGTCTGATTTTTTCTAATCAACATCGGTTTTTAGATTTCGTACACCACCCACTTTTAATGAAAACGCCTGTGTTGAATTTATTACAAGACCACATCAGTTGTCTTAATAGGTCATCCTTTATAAATCATAATTTGAGTTACAATGTAGGGCATGCGCTTTATGACTCTATTCAGGGGTCGATCAAAAGATATCGAGGAGGAAAGGTGATTATAACATCATCAACAAACTTGTGCTTTCAAAATCCCTCGTCTGTGTAATCTATTCCTTTAGAAAAATAGCCTATGCCTTTCCTCTGCGATTATTTCTGATCCGACCGTTACCATGACAACGGTTTTACTGACAAGCTGAAACGTTGATGAGGTCAGCGAGTTTTTTTTAATTTTATTTCACAAAAGCAAACTTACATGTACGTACAGGAAGCGGCAGTGTCTTTCTGAATTGTGTAAATTTGTTACAATAGGCATCACATACAAATGAACATACACATGCAAAATATTTTACAGACGTTCGGTGAGTAAAAAAGTGTAAAAAAAGGTGTAATGTTATAGATATATCTTAAGCATGTCAGTCCAGACTAGACAAGAAAAATATCGAATACAACGATCTGCATATACATCTACGATATCCACGAGTATAGTTTTCATTTGACACTTTGTTCTATTTTGTTTGCTATTTTGCCTGCACTTTAGCAGTTAACATGTTTTAAAGATTTTCCCTTCGTCTTTTTCTCAAAAACGATGATATCCCAACAGCAGTTGTATGGGAAGATTGTGACTTATTCTGATTTACTCTGATTTGATAGCAGTTGGCCATCAGATCTTGGGATCTGTCAGTCCCAATTTTGCCATTGAAGACCTGCTTGGAGATTTTTTAAAGAATGTATCATTCCATGATATTTGCCTCTTTTGATTTCTGCCAAAATGCCCCGCTTGACACAAATTACCTACCACCCCCTTTCCTGGGCCATTCACCCATCCTCTTAGTTACTAACTTAGGGTAACATGCACCTGTTATCATTAACAGGTTGTTGTGCCGCTCTGTCAAGCCACGATAATCAAACGATGTTTAATCTTATCCACTCGCAATTTCCCGCCAAAAGTACTGTACCTATACCTGCGGTGGCGTTTGTTTACGGACTTCGTACCTGTGTATGTCCTTGATATCACGGCCTTATCTAGATTGTAAATATCTATCGACATTCCAGAAAACGTAGTGTACAAGCAAAGCAGATAAGCTTATATAAAGGGAACGCCGCAGAGTGTTTTATTCAGATTCAACCAAGATAGCACCATATTGATTTTTGGTTCCTTCCGATGTTTTTGGTTGTTCCGTGAATGTGAGAACGCTAGGCATAGATAGAGGGTCCATCTTCATTAGACACACGTCACTATCAACCAATGGGAGAGGAGCTATCAGGTACCGTAAGTGAAATGAATGTAACGTCATACATGTACATTTAACGTCTTTCACTTTTCATGCATGTGTTGTTACAGAACGCAATAATTAACTAGAAAGGTCGACATTTGCTTAAGAGCAAATACAGCATATTTCAGCCATACCCCTTCCCACGCAACATTGGACTGTTCCAAATCACCCCTGCGCAAAAATGGAACATCCTCTTAACAGTACATTATCCCCCAAAGTGGACTGGTATTGTGAATTGATTCCAGGTAAAAACAGAGCTTGCTTCTATTTTTCAGAAAATGACAATAATCACACCTTCCATTCAGAAAATTTTCATCATGACTGAAAATTGTTGAATGACTTGATGTAATGTCATCAACAATTTTCAGTACGATAACTAGGTGCAAGTTTAAAAAAGTATAAGCTCCTTGTAATGTGGGTACATTTATTATTGCAGTGAACTTTTTTTATTCAAGTAGGGCATACGATTTAATAATTATCAAGCAGGTGCAGGTACTGTAGGAGCGTTTGTTTTCTTCAAGCTGTAACACTGTTAAACTGTTTTACTTTGTATGCAATCAGCCATCGAGCCTATTCTTATTTTAGTTTAACAACTTCCTGCCAGACCCGGAAGATACGATTGAACCTTGTTCGAGGATTTATTTTCGTCTGTCTGGTCAGTCTGTTCATACCCTGGCGCTGAGAGTGTTTTATTGGGCTGAAACTCTGGCAGTTTAAAGTTACTTACAATTTAAATGTTCAAAGTTTATGTCAAACAACAACAGCACTAGGAACACATACATTTGCTCTGGAGAAAATACAGCAGTTTTCGCAAGTTCCAGTCCAGTGATAGAAATGTGGCCACTACAGACAGGTGGTCACTATAGAGAAAATGCTGATCTATTGACTAGGAGCCATACGTTACACATGATTTCAGTACACTGATCATTAATCACTTGCACAGGTAAGCCAATTGTTTAGATGTACAATTAAGTTCAAATAATTCTGAAGAGAAATATTGATGAGAAAATAATCATTCTCGCCACTGTCTAACTTATAATTACGTATCAAAACTAAACGCAGATTTTCTAACTAACGCACCTTTCGCCGACTTCATCAAAGGACCGCCGGCTATCAATCAAACACGGCTGTTGATTAGACTTAGAGTTTCAAACAGTCATGTGCTGTGTGCCAGTTGACAGCGAACTTCATGCTACGTGATGTTTTACATTGCTTGGACCTTCTTTCCTACAGCGGTGCTTCTACAAAATATTTAGACTGTAACACTGAGTCCCACATGTTTTATAGAATAGAATTTGACGCAGAACAGCGTTTTTTGCTAGGTATTTTTCTTGAAACATGTCCGTGGGAATATCAGCGAGGCGGCGACGTAGGGATATCAGACCCTCAACAAAAGTCGCACGGCGGCTAACGGCGCAGCGAAGATACTAGCGCTATAAATAAGCGCTTCAACTAAGGATGGCAACCCGTACAATATTTTTGTATACTGTTGAGCTAAGTAAAGTTTGTTGTTTATGAGGTTTTAGTTGTCTTTGAAGCTTTGACCCGAAATATTTTAAAGTCAAACTGCTGAAGAGAAGTAAGTGACTGCTACGATTATCGTAGATATGGCCGTAAAAAAACTGATAAAAGAAGCCTTCTCAATAGTCTAAAATGCAAGAGCTTCCGGGGGGGCTTCGCCCACCTGGTCCCCCCCACAGTGGCCCTGCCCCTGGACCCCGCCCGGGACATTCGGCGGCCCCCGGACCCCTGTCCGACGCTTTGAAAAAATCCTGGCGAGAAGTCTGTACGGCCTGAGTCTTCAAGTTAACGTATTGTGTGGTCCCGCTTATGAATATTAATTAGCCTTCGCTTTCCTCTTCGCTGATTGGCTGAACCATTAATTATATTTCAGCCATACATAGTATGGTGAAATATATTGTATTCGTAATGTTTCTTTCTTTCTTTCTTTCTTTCTTTCTCCTGTCAAATCTTCAAAGTGATTCATCTCCGCCGTTCCTGGACCGAATGACCTGAAATTTGGCACAGGGGTAGAATGGGCCAATACCTTGATGCTTTTTTCTCAGTTTTTTCATATCTGCCTCTAAAATGATTTTATTGAGATTTTTTGGTCAATTTTAGACCAAAACTGTATATTTTGGCCCCTGTACCCTGGTATTACAACCAAATGAGCTGAAATTTGACAGAGATGTGCCTTAATAATGCCCCCATATAAATTCGATAACACTTTTGGTGTACAGTACAACAAAATGCTTATTTTTGCGATTTTTTGACCAATTTTCTACCAAAAAAGGACACTTTTGGTCCCTGTACCCTGGTATTACAACCAAATGAGCTGAAATTTGACAGAGATGTGCCTTGATAATTCCTTCATATAAATTCAATAACACTTTTGGTGTACAGTACAAGAAAATGCTTATTTTTGCGATTTTTTGACCAATTTTTGACCAAAAAAGGACACTTTTGGCTCCTGTACCTTGGTATTGCAACCGAATGAGCTGAAATTTGACACAGATGTGCCTTGATAATTCCTTCATATAAATTCAATAACACTTTTGGTGTACAGTGCAACAAAATGCTTATTTTTGCGATTTTTGGCCAATTTTTGACCAAAAAAGGACACTTTTGGCTCCTGTACCCTGGTATTAGAATTAAATGACCTGAAATTTGGTATAGATAGGCATTAGATACTTGGTAACAAGATTCAAGTAAAATGTTTGACATAAACAACTTTAAAATGATTAATTTTGGCACTTTTCTGAGGGGAAATTTGTTTTCTTTGGGCCTCCTGACGCGACCTTCCGTGACCCCGCACAGAGCCACACCTGTGCGCGTCAGCCGGAGAGTTAATTGAATCAAAGACCTAGCCAATCAGCGAAGAGGAGGCCAAAGGCTAATTAATATTCATAAGCTGGGCCTCATGATCCCGTATATAGCAGTGTTCCCGCCAGGGGGAGCGAAGCCCGCCTAAGGCTCTCGCATTTTAGACTATTCAGAAGGCTTTACATTGTATCAGTTCTTAGGGGCATATCTATGATAATCGCAGCAGTCACTTAACTTCTCTTCAGGAGTTTAGCGTAACACTATTTCAGGTCAAACCGTCAAAGGCAACTAAAAACAAACTTTAACGTTACTGAGTTCAACAGTACTTATAACTTGTTATCCGAAGTTGAAACGCTAGCGATGGTATTTTCGGGTCAAAGCTTCAAAGACAACTAAAACCTCATAAACAACAAACTTAACTTAGCTCAACAGATACAAAAATATTGTACGGGTTGCCATCCTTAGTTGAAGCGCTTATTTATAGCGCTAGTATCTTCGCTGCGCCGTTAGCCGCCGTGCGACTTTTGTTGACGGTCTGATATCCCTACGTCGCCGCCTCGCTGATATTCCCATGGACATGTTTCAAGAAAAATACCCAGCAAAAACACTGTTCTGCGTCAAATTCTATTCTATAAAACATGTGGGACTCAGTGTTACAGTCTAAATATTTTGTAGAAGCACCGCTGTAGGAAAGAAGGTCCAAGCAATGTAAAACATCACGTAGCATGAAGTTTGCTGTCAACTGGCACACAGCACATGACTGTTTGAAACTCTAAGTCTAATCAACAGCCGTGTTTGATTGGTAGCCGGCGGTCCTTTGATGAAGTCGGCGAAAGATGCGTTAGTTAGAAAATCTGCGTTTAGTTTTGATACGTAATTATAAGTTAGACAGTGGCGAGAATGATTATTTTCTCATCAATATTTCTCTTCAGAATTATTTGAACTTAATTGTACATCTAAACAATTGGCTTACCTGTGCAATGTTTATATGATTAATGATCAGTGTACTGAAATCATGTGTAACGTATGGCTCCTAGTCAATAGATCAGCATTTTCTCTATAGTGACCACCTGTCTATAGTGGCCCCATTTCCTAGTGCTGTTGTTGTTTGACATAAACTTTGAACATTTAAATTGTAAGTAACTTTAAACTGCCAGAGTTTCAGCCCAATAAAACACTCTCAGCGCCAGGGTATGAACAGACTGACCAGACAGACGAAAATAAATCCTCGAACAAGGTTCAATCGTATCTTCCGGGTCTGGCAGGAAGTTGTTAAACTAAAATAAGAATAGGCTCGATGGCTGATTGCATACAAAGTAAAACAGTTTAACAGTGTTACAGCTTGAAGAAAACAAACGCTCCTACAGTACCTGCACCTGCTTGATAATTATTAAATCGTATGCCCTACTTGAATAAAAAAAGTTCACTGCAATAATAAATGTACCCACATTACAAGGAGCTTATACTTTTTTAAACTTGCACCTAGTTATCGTACTGAAAATTGTTGATGACATTACATCAAGTCATTCAACAATTTTCAGTCATGATGAAAATTTTCTGAATGGAAGGTGTGATTATTGTCATTTTCTGAAAAATAGAAGCAAGCTCTGTTTTTACCTGGAATCAATTCACAATACCAGTCCACTTTGGGGGATAATGTACTGTTAAGAGGATGTTCCATTTTTGCGCAGGGGTGATTTGGAACAGTCCAATGTTGCGTGGGAAGGGGTATGGCTGAAATATGCTGTATTTGCTCTTAAGCAAATGTCGACCTTTCTAGTTGAATTAACTCTTCCTGCCGGCTAGACGCAGGTGCAGATGTCGGCTCTGTGGGGTGAACGTCCGAAAGGTCATGGCATGGAGAACGAAAGAAAACCAATTTCCCCTAAAAAAAGTGCTGTAATTAAGCCTTTTACAGTACTTTATGCCAAAAATTTTACTTGGATCATTTTACCAACTATCTTATGCCTATCTATACCAAATGTTACTCATACCAGGGTACAGGGGTGCAAAATATACCGTTATAAGACCGTCAACAACAGTCGCACGGAGCTAACAGCGCAGCGAAAATACCATCGCTAGCGTTTCAACTTCGGATAACAAGTTATAAGTACTGTTGAACTCAGTAACGTTAAAGTTTGTTTTTAGTTGCCTTTGACGGTTTGACCTGAAATAGTGTTACGCTAAACTCCTGAAGAGAAGTTAAGTGACTGCTGCGATTATCATAGATATGCCCCTAAGAACTGATACAATATAAAGCCTTCTGAATAGTCTAAAATGCGAGAGCCTTAGGCGGGCTTCGCACCCCCTGGCGGGAACACTGCTATATACGGGATTATGAGGCCCCGCTTATGAATATTAATTAGCCTTTGCCCTCCTCTTCGCTGATTGGCTAGGTCTTTGATTCAATTAACTCTCCGGCTGACGCGCACAGGTGTGGCTCTGTGCGGAGTCACGGAAGGTCACGTCAGGAGGCCAAAAGAAAACAAATTTCCCCTCAGAAAAGTGCCAAAATTAATCATTTTAAAGTTGTTTATGTCAAAAATTTTACTTGAATCTTGTTACCAAGTATCTAATGCCTATCTATACCAAATTTCAGGTCATTTAATTGTAATACCAGGGTACAGGAGCCAAAAGTGTCCTTTTTTGGTCAAAAATTGGCCAAAAATCGCAAAAATAAGCATTTTGTTGCACTGTACACCAAAAGTGTTATTGAATTTATATGAAGGGATTATCAAGGCACATCTGTGTCAAATTTCAGCTCATTCGGTTGCAATACCAAGGTACAGGAGCCAAAAGTGTCCTTTTTTGGTCAAAAATTGGTCAAAAAATCGCAAAAATAAGCATTTTGTTGTACTGTACACCAAAAGTGTTATTGAATTTATATGAGGGCATTATCAAGGCACATCTCTGTCAAATTTCAGCTCATTTGGTTGTAATACCAGGGTACAGGGGCCAAAAGTGTCCTTTTTTGGTCAAAAATTGGTCAAAAATCGCAAAAATAAGCATTTTGTTGTACTGTACACCAAAAGTGTTATCGAATTTATATGGGGGCATTATCAAGGCACATCTCTGTCAAATTTCAGCTCATTTGGTTGTAATACCAGGGTACAGGGGCCAAAATATACAGTTTTGGTCTAAAATTGACCAAAAAATCTCAATAAAATCATTTTAGAGGCAGATATGAAAAAAATGGGAAAAAAGCATCAAGGTATTGACCCACTCTACCCCTGTGCCGAATTTCAGGTCATTCGGTCCAGGAACGGCGGAGATGAATCACTTTGAAGATTTGACAGGAGAAAGAAAGAAAGAAAGAAACATTACGAATACAATATATTTCACCATACTATGTATGGCTGAAATATAATTAGTTAACAGTCAATTAATGGCTTAAAATGGCTGCCACTGAAGCTGTTGACATCATTTTACAGTCACGTGACGTCTTGACGCCCAGTAATGGGAATTCAACATATCTTATCTCATCGATATCATTACAAAAAGTCACTAGAAAGGCCGACATTTGCTTAAGAGCAAATACAGCATATTTCAGCCATACCCCTTCCCACGCAACATTGGACTGTTCCAAATCACCCCTGCGCAAAAATGGAACATCATATTAACAGTACATTATTCCCCAAAGGGGACTGGTATTGTGAATTGATTCCAGGTAAAAACAGAGCTTGCTTCTATTTTTCAGAAAATGACAATAATCACATTCCATTCAGAAAATTTTCATCATGACTGAAAATTGTTGAATGACTTCATGTAATGTCATTAACAATTTTCAGTACGATAACTTGGTGTAAGTTTAAAA
This sequence comes from Branchiostoma floridae, assembly GCF_000003815.2. Classification (NCBI taxonomy): domain Eukaryota; kingdom Metazoa; phylum Chordata; class Leptocardii; order Amphioxiformes; family Branchiostomatidae; genus Branchiostoma; species Branchiostoma floridae. The sequence continues at coordinate 19,760,105 of NC_049983.1, read as the reverse complement.
AAGTATAAGCTCCTTGTGATGTGGGTACATTTATTATTGCAGTGAACTTTTTTTATTCAAGTAGGGCAAACGATTTGATAATTATCAAGCAGGTGCAGGTACTGTAGGAGCGTTTGTTTTCTTCAAGCTGTAAAACTGTTAAACTGTTTTACTTTGTATGCAATCAGCCATCGAGCCTATTCTTATTTTAGTTTAACAACTTCCTGCCAGACCCGGAAGATACGATTGAACCTTGTTCGAGGATTTTATTTTCGTCTGTCTGGTCAGTCTGTTCATACCCTGGCGCTGAGAGTGTTTTATTGGGCTGAAACTCTGGCAGTTTAAAGTTACTTACAATTTAAATGTTCAAAGTTTATGTCAAACAACAACAGCACTAGGAAATGGGGCCACTATAGACAGGTGGTCACTATAGAGAAAATGCTGATCTATTGACTAGGAGCCATACGTTACACATGATTTCAGTACACTGATCATTAATCATATAAACATTGCACAGGTAAGCCAATTGTTTAGATGTACAATTAAGTTCAAATAATTCTGAAGAGAAATATTGATGAGAAAATAATCATTCTCGCCACTGTCTAACTTATAATTACGTATCAAAACTAAACGCAGATTTTCTAACTAACGCATCTTTCGCCGACTTCATCAAAGGACCGCCGGCTACCAATCAAACACGGCTGTTGATTAGACTTAGAGTTTCAAACAGTCATGTGCTGTGTGCCAGTTGACAGCAAACTTCATGCTACGTGATGTTTTACATTGCTTGGACCTTCTTTCCTACAGCGGTGCTTCTACAAAATATTTAGACTGTAACACTGAGTCCCACATGTTTTATAGAATAGAATTTGACGCAGAACAGTGTTTTTGCTGGGTATTTTTCTTGAAACATGTCCATGGGAATATCAGCGAGGCGGCGACGTAGGGATATCAGACCGTCAACAAAAGTCGCACGGCGGCTAACGGCGCAGCGAAGATACTAGCGCTATAAATAAGCGCTTCAACTAAGGATGGCAACCCGTACAATATTTTTGTATCTGTTGAGCTAAGTTAAGTTTGTTGTTTATGAGGTTTTAGTTGTCTTTGAAGCTTTGACCCGAAAATACCATCGCTAGCGTTTCAACTTCGGATAACAAGTTATAAGTACTGTTGAACTCAGTAACGTTAAAGTTTGTTTTTAGTTGCCTTTGACGGTTTGACCTGAAATAGTGTTACGCTAAACTCCTGAAGAGAAGTTAAGTGACTGCTGCGATTATCATAGATATGCCCCTAAGAACTGATACAATGTAAAGCCTTCTGAATAGTCTAAAATGCGAGAGCCTTAGGCGGGCTTCGCTCCCCCTGGCGGGAACACTGCTATATACGGGATCATGAGGCCCAGCTTATGAATATTAATTAGCCTTTGGCCTCCTCTTCGCTGATTGGCTAGGTCTTTGATTCAATTAACTCTCCGGCTGACGCGCACAGGTGTGGCTCTGTGCGGGGTCACGGAAGGTCGCGTCAGGAGGCCCAAAGAAAACAAATTTCCCCTCAGAAAAGTGCCAAAATTAATCATTTTAAAGTTGTTTATGTCAAACATTTTACTTGAATCTTGTTACCAAGTATCTAATGCCTATCTATACCAAATTTCAGGTCATTTAATTCTAATACCAGGGTACAGGAGCCAAAAGTGTCCTTTTTTGGTCAAAAATTGGCCAAAAATCGCAAAAATAAGCATTTTGTTGCACTGTACACCAAAAGTGTTATTGAATTTATATGAAGGAATTATCAAGGCACATCTGTGTCAAATTTCAGCTCATTCGGTTGCAATACCAAGGTACAGGAGCCAAAAGTGTCCTTTTTTGGTCAAAAATTGGTCAAAAAATCGCAAAAATAAGCATTTTCTTGTACTGTACACCAAAAGTGTTATTGAATTTATATGAAGGAATTATCAAGGCACATCTCTGTCAAATTTCAGCTCATTTGGTTGTAATACCAGGGTACAGGGACCAAAAGTGTCCTTTTTTGGTAGAAAATTGGTCAAAAAATCGCAAAAATAAGCATTTTGTTGTACTGTACACCAAAAGTGTTATCGAATTTATATGGGGGCATTATTAAGGCACATCTCTGTCAAATTTCAGCTCATTTGGTTGTAATACCAGGGTACAGGGGCCAAAATATACAGTTTTGGTCTAAAATTGACCAAAAAATCTCAATAAAATCATTTTAGAGGCAGATATGAAAAAACTGAGAAAAAAGCATCAAGGTATTGGCCCATTCTACCCCTGTGCCAAATTTCAGGTCATTCGGTCCAGGAACGGCGGAGATGAATCACTTTGAAGATTTGACAGGAGAAAGAAAGAAAGAAAGAAAGAAAGAAACATTACGAATACAATATATTTCACCATACTATGTATGGCTGAAATATAATAATGTACACTAGAAGCCCACAATTGCACACCCAATTCGCCGGTGTATTTCGTGCAATTATCGGGCGTGTGCAATAATCCGAAGTTACCCAGTTTGACCGTATATATATATTTTTTCAAAGCGTCGGACAGGGGTCCGGGGGCCGCCGAATGTCCCGGGCGGGGTCCAGGGGCAGGGCCACTGTGGGGGGGACCAGGTGGGCGAAGCCCCCCCGGAAGCTCTTGCATTTTAGACTATTGAGAAGGCTTCTTTTATCAGTTTTTTTACGGCCATATCTACGATAATC
>NC_049983.1:19701527-19757310 GCF_000003815.2 Branchiostoma floridae | reverse complement strand
CCGGCGAGGAGTAACTCTCCTTCGCGTGGCCAATTTACTCCTTTGTCGGCTAAACTCCTTCCCCAGCTGATTATACTATCTTATGCCACGCAAGATCTGCTTGGAGATTATATATGTCCTAGTTTAACCTCCTTGGCTTGACAAATTTTCGTGCAGTTATCTGGCATTGGTGACTTTTCGTCGTGCATATAAGCGAAGTCACTAACAATGGAGTGAATGGAGGCCGGTTTGGGGTTGGGGGATCCCGTGTAATTGACCGAAATGTGCAGATGTAAAAATGTTGAAATGTGTTTTTTTTGTTTCTAATCCGATGTGCCATTTACTGGCTTCTACTGTCATGGAGTGCCCTGTGAATGACCGGGCGCTAGCACTCTCTTTTGAATAATACACAGTCCTGAGTTTGAAACAAAACCTACTAGAGGATTATTCCAATAGCAATAAACAGATGCACGTGGCTTGTCTGGCAGCCTGAGTGCCATCCTCCGTACTGACCGCTGGTTCAATACTTTCGCTAGCTATTGGCTTGGTTAGGAGTGAGTTAAGGCTGATTTGCGGCGAGGATTAGTGAGTGAGTGAGTGAGTGAGTGAGTGAGTGAGCGAGTGGGTGAGCGAGTGAGTGAGCGAGAGAGTGAGAGAGTGAGTGAGTGAGCGAGTGAGTGAGCGTGTGAGTGAGTGAGTGAGTGAGTGAGTGAGTGAGTGAGTGAGTGAGTGAGTGAGTGAGTGAGTGAGTGAGTGAGTGAGTGAGTGAGTGAGTGAGTGAGTGAGTGAGTGAGTGAGTGAGTGAGTGAGTGAGTGAGTGAGTGAGCCACTACGGACAATGGTACTCAGGCTACTCACTCACCGGTAGTACGGTCTGGTACAGGGTAACGACCGCAAGCGAGCGTAAACTTGGCGGACATGGCGGTAACTGTTAATGCTACCTCGATCAGACACTGTGCCTCAGAACACGTATGAAGTTCTCGTTTGTTTCTGTTGGAACTACCTATTGTGCAGTACCCAATCCTCCACACGTACTGAACTGTTGCTCGCGGACAATGGTCTAATTTTTGCGTCAACAAGCCGCTCGTTTATTGTTACTACTGCAGAATCTAGGTTCTGTTCTAGGAAGAGAAAACACACGGGGCCAGTCAGTTACTCCGGAAAGCACGCAACCGGTGATTCACGGGTAACTTGGAATCTCCAAGCAGATGTTGGCAGGCAAAACATACATTGAATATTCTTATAGATGCGTGCCTTCGAAACTGGTGTGTGACACCAAAGGCAAAGGTTATAGTTCTACCGGCTATACAGATACAGTTTTTGTTTTCCAATATCTGCTTGGAGATTAGACAAACCGCACAAGAATCCACGTTAACATTGTTACTGCTACATATACTGTTCCTTGTGATACTTTGCGATCCATGATAATTGATGTTCCTTTATAGCACGTATAAATCGTATAACATATATGATAATGCAGGAGAATAAAAATTGTCCTTATTACTGAAGTTGAGTGATTAAGTGAGGCAACTCTCTATCTTCATGGCTACCTTGTGCCACTAGATCAGTACGTGGTAATTGGGTACTTTGCATGTGAAGGAATCGTGTCCTCGCTAGAAATCTACTGGTTGTATTTTAGCAACGACCCCCCCCCCCCCCTCGCCCTCCCCCAACGACCTGGAGGTCAAGGGACTACTAAGGTAGGTAGGTTTTGAATGTCTTTTAAATGTGAGATTTTAAACTTTGATAATAAATAAAGGTCCTATTGTTTCGTAATGTCTTGAATGTATGTTTTTTCATTGTTTCATTGGGCTCTTTTATTATTCTCGCGTGCAGTGGATGCAAATTGACTAGCAACGGTGGTAGCCGGGCTGGAATGGACGTTGTGTCCGACAGGCGGCGCTTTTATGCAGTTCATCAACAAAACCTCTTCTTCGAAACCCTTCAGTGTGTGTTCAATCTTCGCACGATGATACTGGATAAACAGACACGCAACATATCCTTTCTTACATTTTTTTTTACATCAAACTCATGATTAGAACAGTTCGGGTTCATGGGTAATTATACCAGTATTCAATCGTTTTATCTGTCACAATAGGCCGCGATTTTCAATTATTCAGAGATCTCTCGATCGATCCTTGGAGCCAGCCCTTTCCATTCTCTTGTTTAAAACACAGGTGGCCTCGCTTGTTTGACACCAAAAGTAGACCAATGTCCGCGAGTAACTGTGAAGTACGCACGTGAGCGGAATCGATCACACACACACACATACGCACACACACGCACACACAAACACACACACACAAAGCACAGGTGTCTTCGCTTGTTTGACACTAAAAGACCACTGTCCGCGAGTAACTGTGAAGTACGCACGTGAGCGGAATCGATCACACACACACACACACACATACACACAAGCACGCACGCGCGCGCGCGCACACACACACACACACACACACTCACAAAGCACAGGTGGCTTCGCTTGTTTGACACTAAAAGTAGACCAATGTCCGCGAGTAACTGTGAAGTACGCACGTGGGCGGAATCGATCTCTGTGGTTCTCTCATTCTCAAATCTCCGAGCAGATGTAGCTGTTGGACTTGTTCGGTGCGTGTTTTTGCTATCACGGCAAACTCCCTTCCTCAGCAAACTCCCTTTCCCGACACAAGAGAACATAGGCAACGTTGAAAATCGCGGACCAACATGTAGGTGTAAGAAAAGAACAGAAAATAAATATTGAAAATAAGTCAGATTCTTTCATCTGCTTGGAGATTGTTAATAAAGGGTTGAATATCGTGGTTTGTTTAAAACCTTAGAGGAAGGAACTTGACAACTGATCCCCTTACCACAAACATGCCCCAGTGTGGACACTCGAAACCGAATGTTTGATATTTGCAATTGACTTATTGAGACAGTTTGTAGACGGAAGTGAGAGCTTGCATGTGCCGTATTGCAATACGTTTTTTGTTCGCTGGTCGTCTCTTTTCCACAGGTGCATTGTGCACTCATTGGACTTTTTGCGGGAAATATTTATTTAGGATATATAGTTACAAATATTCATCTCTTTAACAGGCTCTCCTTTTGCAAGTTAGTTACCCTATTGGTCATTTTTTCTGCATTCTTCAAAAGACTAATGGCCTAGCATCCGTAGCAGGCTTTACAAGTTGGGATTTTTGGAGAACTCATACTTTTCCACATAAGTATCGTATCTTTGAGTCGTATAAGGATTCTAAGAGGAGGCAACCAACTAAAATTAGAACTTATATGCAATTAGAATGTTATAAAACCCTCAAAAGCCAGAATCGTTGAGTCTACCAAGGAGGCTACTATTTGACCTTTTTTTTAATCATTCAGCAACCCAAGGAAGGATTCTGGCCTGTAGTGAAGCTACCAATCAATACTCAAGAACAACTATTAAAACAACTGTAATGTGTTTTATTTAGCGTTAATTTTTGTGTCTGCTGTGCTTTTACGTAATTTGCTATGTTATTAATGTGCTGTAATCTTTACGTACTGAGGCCGGAGGACAACTGAGAAACAGATGAAGGAACTGTGTGTGATCTAGCCTCGGCCAAGTACTCCGTCGTAACAGCCGGCTCGCTAATCCTTGCTACTGATAAAAAGATAAATGATATGAAAAGAAAATGATCAGATGGTAATCGAAATATTGCCCTAACGGTCTGTCTCCAAGTTTCAGCTCTTCTTTGAGTTATTTCTTTTTTTCACATCGCGAGGCAAAGTAAGCCTATCGTTTTCTTGACCGAGTCAATGCAGATGATGATTGGGAAGATTGCAATCTTTTCATATGCTTTTTTATGTTGATTAGTCCGGCTGACAAAAAGCAAGGGTATTTCACAAGCAGGTTACATCCTTCCCAATCAACCTTTGTCTTTTCCACAAACAATGCAAAACGCTGGTCTGTGGTACGCAAGTGCTAGGGATGAACCAGTAACGTTAACTGCTTAAAGAAAACTCCAACCCCATGTAATCGTTAATGAGATACTGCAATGAACTATCAGAACCGAAAGTTCTGCTGCAGTGTCTTAGAAGGCCGCTAGGGGAACCAGAATCTAGATCTCCAAGTGAAGATATCAAATATCATGAAAATCCATTGACGACTTCTCGATCAATATTTTTCACAAACAGGCACACGCACCCCAAATATCACAAAACATAACCATGTCGAATTACAGAATGTCAAGTCATGTCAAATGATCTACCCCTGTTACTGTTACTAGTGTTAGGCCTGTTAGCGTCCCAGGATCTCTCCGAGCCCTGCAGGTCGGAAATGACTCAGCACTGAACCTCGCAACAAATTGGACAGCCCATCGGCATGCCGTGTTCTGTCGCCCGAGGTCAGGACAGAGGTCACTGTTAAACGAGACATCTGGAGACCGGCATGTATCTGTTTACCGACATGCATGCTCCCTCCGGAAAATTGGTCTCCCTGCAGTATGAAGGTCGTGGATAGGTGGCGCAATATCTCTGGTTGTAAGCAGTGGGCCTTCAACTCAAGCAGACGTTGAGGCATGGTTGAGGGGATTAGACCGTTGCCTTTTCCTAGATTCCCTTTTTTCGTGTCGAAAACAAAATCTGGGATGCATAGATAAAGGTTGCAAACCATGCATTGATGCCTTTAAAGTTTTAATTTACTACTCAAATCTTTACTTTTTACATTTTTTGCTCCTTGCTAAAATGAAGGCGAAATTGTCTAGCGTCCATAGCAGGCTCTCTTGGCCTTTTTCCTGTCTTTGTTGCACTTTATCTGGTCTTTTCTTTTTGTACTGATTCGCGTGGGCAGTACAAGCGACCCAGTACAAAAAGAAAGAAAAAAACAACAAAAGTGAATTATGAGCAAAAAAATACGAGGAAAGGTCCAGGGAGCCTGCTATGGAGGCTAAAACTGTCCAGCATTTTGTAATTTACAAGGCCTACTATTAGTTTATTTGCAGTCTATGGACATAAACTGTTCTGATATACGAACCACTCACCCTCAATTATCAGTGATGTTAGACAGAGATGTGAATGTTTGATAGCCGATACTTTAAAACCCCTTGATTCATTATAGCTTGACTTGGAGAAATGTATCTAGCGCATCACAAGTTTGAAATATCGACTCGCTACTGCAAAAGCGCTTTGTCACAGACGCTTGGAGATCCTTTGAGAACATGTGTTATCGAAAACAAATTGTATCGTCTTGTTGCGGCTCTTCTGAGGTCTGAATTATTGGAAACCAGGAAAGACGCAGTGAAAAAGTGAAAGTGTTGCATCTGACATCGAAATTTGTCAAAACACAGGATTTCTATATGTATGGCATAGTTTTTATTCTGTTTTCTTGTAAGTCTATTGGCACAATTTTCATCGTATATCATAGAGCTATGCTGATGAAAAACGTACTTACTGTAATACAAGACTTACAACGATGTATCAAACTCAAATCCCTAAGTGATATCTGCACCCCTGAAACAGGAATGGTATGATCCTGCGCGGCATCGCCTTACACGTCAAATCTCATTCAAAATGGCGACCAAGAATGCGGAGATCGGCGCCGCGTCGAAAAACGGCGAAAATACTTCACCAGAACCCTCCAAGGTAAGCCTCAAACCATCCACACCTCTCCCTGGTGGTTTCAAGACTCATTTCCGAGCTAATTCGTGTATTTTTGCTGTCCGTGCGGCTCTTGATTGACCGATTGATGCGCTTTGCTTCTCGGCACTTTTTGCAGAAAGCGGCTGCTAAAGCGGCCGCTGGCCCTCTGAAGTCGCTGGCAGACTTGGAGAAGGGCGACTTGCTGCGGTTACTCGGGATCCTAGAAGCCGAGCTACAAGCCCGTGAGCTAGTCATCTTAAAGATGAGGGTACGTACCAAGCTCTTGCGTTCCTCGATCGTTTCTTACAGCGTGATTTTTGTGTGCAAATTATTTCCTCCTTGAGATCTGAGCGGTACAAAAGTGGATTTTTTAGCGCTGCAACAATAGGCGTTTATCTAAACACGCCAACTTCCCGTAAAGTCTGCAACGTTTTCCTCCACATTCCCAACACCGGGAAGAGTGTGGTTTGACCCATAAGATTGGTCTCTTTTAGAAGAATATATTATGTTGGTATCCTCCATGTGTGGTCTTAGGGGTAAAAGTTAGGCGATGTGCCGTTGTATTGTCCAGAAGTCTTTGATCTTTTTGAGGTATGGCGGAACCCCTGATGTCATGTCTCTGTAGATAACAGTATCCCAGTTGGGTCTAACGTTACAAACTTGAACTCCAACACCCACGGAAAAAAATACCGCACACGCAAAATAACTCATTAGGAAGGAGCAGCCGGCTGGTAGGAAACCCAAGAGATATTTGTGAGAAAATAAGGTTGGGGGGAAAATTCGCACCGCTACACCACTCCTCAGTCCCATGCTGGGAGCATTATCTAATCTCCGGGAAAGGCTTTTCCTTTTGCGCTCAATATCTTGGCTTCACACACCGTCGTCTTGGAGGGATCGATCAAAAGCTGCCAGCTCAAGAAGGAAGGCTGAAGGAGATGCAAAGAGCTTCCCGCTGACTGATATGTCAAACGAATGATGTCAAAAAATTGTCCCTATTTATTATTATATTGCCACAAAGTCTAAGAAAAGTGTTGTTTTTTAAACAGAAAATGTAATGTTTTAAAATCTTTTAGATATTCTATTTCTCTAGCAAATAAGATTGTAAGAGTGCGGAAATATTGCTGTAGAATTAAGTATGAAAACTAAGTAGTGATTGATCTGTTGTAAATTTAACGTTATGATTGTTACCAAGCAAAATTTCAATTTTTTCACTGAAGTAAGTATTCAATACTTCTAGAAACATTATATTCAATAATTTCTTAGCAACTGGGAGTTAAAAAAGCGTGGAAAACGGCAAATATCACTTCTAAAGGGTTTTATTGCAGTTAGACCAGGCCACTGGGAGATTACATTAGGCGGCTAGGTCCAATTTAATTATTATGCTTGTCAGTTGCAATTGTGTAGAACATAAAACTGTCAATGGGAATGAATTGTTTACAGATGAAAACATGTCCTTGTTTGTCTAAAACCACCCATTGCAGTACATTAGGATAAATCACAACAACCAAATGGCAATCTGTGTTGTTCCCTTTTATTCCTGTCTGGTCAAGTGTATGTAATTTGGACTGTTGTGATCATTTGAAATCTTGTTCTGTTGCATAGCATTGCGGCATTCAGTCTTTGATAGTAACAGTTAGTAGTTAAAGGCTCCTTTGGTCTATTACTAGTACTGAATTTTTTAAAGCCTACTGAGGAAATTTTTTATTTTTCTTTAATTTCATGTAAAAAAAATCATAAACAAGACATATGGCTGCCCCTTATTACTTCACCTTCCAATATGATTGATTTGTATTTGTCTTTGAAATTGATTGATTTGCATCAAAAATAATAAGTGAAATGCTAGCCATCTTACATTCCTTATTACTTGTACAAATTGTGAGAAAAGCATTCATTTCTTGTCCAGAATACATCTTCATGAGGAAAGACAAATCACCACAGCTCAGTGCAAAGCAAAATCAAGTACACAGGAAAAAAATATGCCCATCTCGTCCCCCCCCCCCCCTCTTTTTGGAATAGCCTAAGAATGAGCACTATTTCCTGAAAACTACCACACATTGACACACCATTTTTCATAAAGTCTGACCAGGAAATAATGGGGCATCCGGTAACCTTTCATCTAAAGGTCAGAAAAGAGTACCGCTGGCTACCATAGATAAGCCTCCTACACAGGTCCATTTCTTCAAGTCTAGAGGCGTCTGTTACTTGGGTTTTCTTTGTATGGTAGACACCATTTCTTCTGACCTTCCCCAGTGAAAAATGAGACAAGAAGAAAACTACCCCAGGGTAAAACAGTGAATTACAAATTCTCCCTTCTCTAACTTAGTCTAAGCCAAAGTAAAACTCATCTCCCTAAGCTACCTACTGGCAGAAATTTGATACATGGCTTTAGAGATTTTAATATTGAGAAATGTTATGAGTTCCCTATCGTGTTTTAGGAGAAACAGGCCTGTACTGTAGGTTTTTTACTATGTCTGCATTCAAGATGTACAAGGCATAGACATTCACACCATAGGTCAGCTCTCATGAGATAGCTTGTCTGGTCTGTCTTGGCCTGATTGTCTCCAGGTGGTTTGATTCTTCTAGACATTTCCGCTGCTACTTGAAGTACGAGTAAATTTTATTTTAGACTGGAGTCTTGGCTTTAGTTTTACATGGGGGCCTGCATGCCATTTCCACATTTCACATGCAAGGTATTTCCAGAATTTGTGGGGGAGGCTGTTCAATTTCACATACACCTATTTCATAGTGAGGTGGCAAAATTTTGATAAAGCATATTAGGCCCTTCCCAAACTTCTTTCTTACTCTGAGCATAATTTGTAGGCAGTCCTTCTTCGCAGACTTCTAGCAGTGCTGGCTTTGTTTCATTGGGGGGAGTGCAGATGCGTGATTTTCAACACAGGCTCTAGTCAAGGCAAACTTCATCACCCCACGTTAGTGAACATTAGTCCATGTTGATAATTGCAAGTCATTGCTCCTCCAAATTAAAATAAAAGCCAGCACTTCTAGAAAATTACATGGGAGGCCATGAATCTCCCATGCAAGCCCACTTACATATTGTACTCATCAACTTTATTTGTACGTAAATTGACCTGTTTCTGATACTAAACATTTAGTTGGTATTTCTATAGACCAACAGTTCTTTCTTAGAATATGTATGATTTAATCTTCAGTCTGATATTGCTTCAAGGTGTCTGCATCATGTAATGAAAGACCAGCTCCATCACATGTGCAAGCCTAGGGGGCATTTGCTGTTATCTGGAGCCCATTCTCAGCTACTATATATAAAGTTACTATCAAAACTGTCCCAAAGAGAAACTGCCCTGCCAAACTTCAGGTCAGATTTTGACAGCTAGCCATCTACAGAGTTATGGAAACAAGGCAGCCAGTGTTATAATCCTACATGCTGTGGAGAGGTCTGTTTCAGTGGTAGACATTTGTTGGCAAAAACATGTAAAGCAAAGAAAAGGTGTGTGTACAGAGGAAACAATGCATGAAAGGGCGGCTTTGAAAAAGACTCCATAGCATCAATGTTTAGAACAGACTGTAGGGGGCTTCATTAGCTGGGGCTTGTGATTACAAGGTCAAGGTCAACTGGAAGCTATACAAAATTATGTTCATTTAGAAATCTGTTGTTGTTAATCAATTTGTGGACAGAATAAATATCACGTTAGATCCTTTCTATAACTACTGGCGTTTATTTTCCATAGGTGCATTGGTGCTGTTGTGAAAGTAGTTGTGAGTTTTAAATCGCATTTGTCCCTACAATGCTGTTGATACACAGGGTAGAATGTCTTCCAAAGTTTGTATTGGTCAGTGGGGTAAAGTAAGCAAACTAATGTCACAGGTGATGTCAATCAATTACGAACACATGTTAGCAGACACAGTTGTCTTCTCTCATTGGCTGATCTGTAAAACTGTTCAGCTGAAAGGACAAACCTTGATGGCCGATGGTTATTTTAGGCAAAGGGCATCCCATTTTCTGTACAAACATGACTCAAACTACATGTACTTTTCAGTCTGCCCAGTAATATATATTGGTCACACTGAGTTGGCTTCTTCCCTTGGCAATACCTGTAACCTTTATTAGATGGCTCAATGTCAAAGTGAGCTGACTGCAGTAGTGTCCTTTGCTGTTAGAGACAGCGCAGGAACAAGGAGGCTAAAGAGATATCCCGTTTCCTGCCAATTGAAGAGAGACGCACTTCCCCCTTTCAGTCAGCTGCTCTGAAGGATTGACAACCCACGCCTTAGAAACCCACGCTTACACTAAAGATGTAGGGAAAGTCTTTAGTCTACCCACCCACCCACGCACTCGAACAGTGTTCGTCATGTCTAGGACTTGTCTGTTTATGCCGTGTATAAAGTACAGTACAGCATTAGTGTACTTGCCTCTGGGACACTACTTACACTTACAGGTATTTAGGTCTGGATACTGTCAAGTAAAGAGGCTTCTCATATTAAGCATCAATGTGCTTGTTCAGGTACAAGTAAAGAGAAAATGTTGCTGGGAATGTTTTTTACAGACCTCCATATCCATTTATCCACTCATGGATATGTTCTAGGGGATTTTCCTCTCTAATGCACATCTCCATTTTGGGCATCTTGGAAACACTATGTATCAGTATCACAGACATATATCTCGTAGTAAAAAAATAGTTTGGTCAAAAATTCCTTTTCAAGTCGGACTAATAATATATAGGCTTACGTTTATGCTGTCTTTTACTCAATATTCAAAAATATGAGGATTTCCTTTTAGAATCCAGTTGATTGTACATATACTTCATGCAGCAACATTTGCTTGCTATGTTTTGCAGAAAGAGTTATCAGTACTTTCCATTGTCCATACATCCTTATCATTTACAAACACCAATAGGTTACTTATTAACTGTACTTGAAGGCTACTATTTGCATATGGCTACCATATGGTCGTGAATATATGATAAGTCTATGCCCTTTATTCACTGTAAATATTATTACCTTCGCCAAGAAGATTGTCTTGTTATATCATGATGTGAACTTTAATAACATTCGCTTTACCGTAGTGGATCAACATTGAGTGGACAGCCATTAAAGTTGACAATCACGTACAGGGTGTAATATTAACATTTCGCTGTATGTCTTGTCAACATTACAAAAATGCTGTTTGATTTTACGACACATATTTTCTCTATCTCCCTGGAGCTGATATCCTCTCCTTGCCTCCCTCGCAACAAATCACAGCTAAAACATATCCCTACAAATGGATCCTAAAGCCAGCAACCCCAGGTCCTATATTCAACATAGCCCCAGTCACATCATTAAAGTCAGTCCATTTCTGACATCAGTAACTACACTGTATGGGAAACCTTTTGGGGGAAACTGTTTACTGTAGATCTTCAAACTTTTATGGTTTTGTTTTATGTTGTGATGATCTCGCCACCATGAATTTGGGACTCTGCGAGTATGCTAATTTCTATTTTATTACTACTGTGCTTCAGAATTTTTTAATCATAAACATAGAACATCTCAACAAAAACCTCTTTTTCCCTCATACCATGAAATGAAATCACTGTGAAGGAAAATGCATTTACTGTATCTAGGCAGAGACGTTTTAATGCATTTCTAATCTCTGTTTCCCTGTAAATCCATGAAAGGTGGTGTTGAGATAACGTAGTAAGCCAGAAAAACCTTGGACTTTGCTATTATTATTGTAAGAACAGCATTGCATTTCAAAATAGCAATGGAAGTGATGCTCTATTTGCAACCTTACCATTTTGACAGAATTTCCAATCTATAGTATATGGCAGTTCATGTTTCAGCAGTTTCATTTGAGGTATTTTGAAGCAGAAATTGTGCAAATTACAAAATGTAGCATGTAACTAGTAAAGGATTAGAAATTTTACAGTGCTCACTGCCAAAAAAATATTGCCATTCCAATCAAGGGGGCAGGCGTCTGTGATGAATGAATTCTTATCGGTTTTTCAAGTCACGCAAATCAGGCGAAATTGACATAAAACTGTTCCAGGTTTGCTGCATTAGTCTGTATCTTCTCGGGATTATGATGTAACGACCCATGTTCCAATATAATTCTCTTTTGGCGTAAGTGGCGTAATTCTCTCATGGCATAAATGTTGGAAACTACTTAGTGTGGTCTTTATGACGAGGACCTTTGCATTCTGTACTCACATGTATTTGCAGTGATCTAAGTTTACTAGAACAGTAACATGATCTTTTGAAATTGAAATTTACTGTGCTCTTACTCACCATTATCGGAGAAAATGTATGGAGCTATCAGAGAGAAAATTTCTACGCAGTAATACATGCACAACAATACAAGTTTGTTGTGTTACACAAGTAAGACCTCAGATATGTTCTGGATGTGGAAAAATTAGTTTACAAAGTTTTAATTAAAGCATTTGTGATGGGCAGTCCGGTAATAAATGAATGAATGAATGAAAGACCTTAATATGTGAGGTATTCTCGGGCCAGGGGACCCCATGTTGTGTTATCTGTTGATTTGCCTTCAACTATGTACGTGTGATTGAAGAGCGGAGATGCCAGCTTGACACAGCACTAATTTTAGACACGGACTGTTGCTGTATGAACTAATGCATGGTTTATTCTGGATCAATACAACATGATTGCCCAGTTGTGTTAGTGCACAAGCACTCGAAAAGCGTTAACACACACACAGAAATCATTAACTTAAATTTTTGAACTGTTCTTGTATTTTGAAAGTAAGTTGTTCAAAAGGATGGAAATGCTGGTTGGTATTGTAAGAATGTTAATGGCTCTTGTAAACCAAAACGACACGAGGAACGCCCCTGTCGTAGTGATGGTCTCGTACAACTGGTGCTTGTTGTAGCTCAGCTCGGTGGCATCTTCAATATACAAGACACCACACATCTTCCCAATCAATGCCAAGGACTCTAGACACTTAAAATTTTACAAGGCCTGAGCACAAAACGTACGATAGCTTGTATCAGGACATAAATGGATAGTAAAATTTTTGTTGTTGTATAATACAGTGTCGTAACTGTTTTACACAAACGCTGCAAAATTTTGCTAATAAACCACAATTGGGTGACATTTAGTAGAAACACCTCTGTGCATGAGTGGCACAATTTGATGGTGAGATAGAGGAGATGAGGAGGAGGATATAGCGACGCAGTGTGTGAGAAAGAAAGATCAAGTGCATGCAATTCTCCAGTCTTCTGCAGTGACCTGTTAAGTACTTTATTTCTAGTTATGAATACGAAACGAGCCGCAGTGCCAGCCAACATGCTGGCTGATGTATTGATTCCTTCTCTTCGCAGTCACGCTTCCTTGGCGAAAATCAATGTATGCAATCAGCTGTCATTGGCTTAACGTTCTGACTCGGACTGTGAGTGAATTGGTCAGTTGGAGGGGCTTCCAGAAGCCATTTCTCCGGCCACTAATGTGTCTGTAAAGTGTTGTCCATGGACTGCTCTTGCCACCTTGCCAAACGCCTTCTTTCAGTTGAGCAGAAACGTCTTTGTGATCGTGTTATCGCTTATGCTCAGTCAAGTCGGGATGGAATCCCCTCCTGAACTGACCTTTATTTACATATAGAAGATGTTAAATGTAAATGACCTTGACATTAAGTGTACTCTGACTCCCAAACTGCCCCTTTCAAATTAGGAGTCCCTTCTGAGATAGGTACACACATGGAAAAGGTCATTAAGCAGAAGAACAAGACAACCTACACAAGCCTTCCGGATGGGGTTTGGACAGAAGGGACCAATCAGCATGCCCTAGGACAAAACCTGAATGGATATTCAAATAAATTTCAGATACTTACAATGTGAGAATTCACTGTCATTTGTAAGGGGATAGTTTAGAAAGCACTAGTTGTAGATACTGAAATCAAGATGACGTGTCACGTACAGGATGATTGACATTATTTATAGCGAACTAGTGGGGACAGACAAAAAGTGACCGCAATGGCCAGGTGCTTTGCTATGCAAAGGTGGCCGCCAATACAGATTTGACTGTATTTACATTAATTTTCTTACAAAGAAGTCATCATCTTAAAGGATCCATCAGCTAGAAAGGCTCTTCTTCAGTAACATCCCTACTTTGCTCTGATCTGTAATGTCCATTGACCACAGTGGTTAGTTGACAAAGTGTTGTGGTGACACTAAGCAGCTGTCACAGTTTACACCCAGGTCCCAGCTCCTGTTTACCACGACAGTGTGGAGAGATCACATGCATGCTCATGTAGACAGTGGAGTATACCAATATCAATTTGTGGGGGAGTGGAGGGTGGCAAGTGATCACATGCACGCTCATGTAGACAGTGGAGTATGCCATTATCAGCTTGTAGGGGGGTGGCATATTTTAAGAAAAGCGCTTCCCATAGCCCCACTCCCACCCTCATCAAAATGTAGACATGCCTTTTAAAATATAAAAATTGAATGGACATGCAGCCACTTGTGATACAAGATACTTCCAATATGGAAACTTATCACCCCAAAAAGATATTACGTCCCAACATCTGCTTGGATATTACTGCTGCCCAGGGCTGATGAGTTTTTTTACGATAGCGACAAAAAAAGTAGATTTTGTGAAGCAGGGTTTGTTCTTATGATACATTTATTAGGAGGAAGGATAGGTAGGAATAAGGTTTTGGAATTAAGTTAAAGAAATTATGCATGTAATTAGTGGTGCGTACCTAAACTCATATTCAGGTTCAGGTCCGGATTCAAGTCCAGCAGTTCAGGTTCAGGTCCGGACTTATAAGTCCGGACCTGAACCCATCATTGCGTATTATGTGCGCTAGAAAGTTTTCTTTTTTGAGGGGGAGGGGGGATGGTGCATATAAAATTGCATGTTGCTGTTAGCATGAACTGAAATGCAATGTGAAAAATACATGCAAATTATATACAGCCAGTGTAAACACAAAATGTTTTTGGCTTTTTCAAGTGCAAATTTCACTGTCTATGGAAGGTTTTAGATGGTTTAGAACAAGAAAAGGGAATATAAGTGACAGATAGCTTTTCGCAAGTCCGGACTTGAGTCTGGACATTTAGGTTTTTTTTTGACTTGGACCTAAACATTTTTAGGTCCAATTCCAAGTCCGGGCTTTAGGTACGCACCACTACATGTAATAGTTCTAAATGGAAATTTATGCTTTTGCAAGGTTGAATTGCATAAGGACACAATAATACAGGTACATGTGTCATGAAAGACGCACACTTTTACCGCCTTTTTTGAAGTACTGCCCCTATTCATTTTAGCCATCAACTTGGAATATCATAGCCCTAACTGGTGCCACCAGAAAAACACTGGTGAGAGACAAACAGATGGCAGAAGGTTTGTTAGGTATCTTCTGATTGGTTATGCCCCATGGGACTGCCAAGGTCAGACCAATGGAGGTCAATTTTAGGTAAAAAATGGTGACTAGGAACCATCTTAAACTTCTGTTACCTAGAATAATTACATATTTATTATGCTATATATTCATTATTCTACAACAGATACTTGTTTCTGAGAAGTACTTTGAAATAAATGCATTCACTTCAAGGTTTTCCTGTCAATATATCTAGGAATCGATTTTGTGATCTGCTTTTTTATGGCTGCAATCTCCTTGCAACCTTGAGTAAATCTAGTAAGCATAGCCCAGAGACTGTTACTGTATTCTATCAGATTAATCGTAACCATCACAATAATGATTCTTTTCCTTTCCACATTGTTTGGTGGTTTCCTCAAATGCGGTTTTAAGCAGTTGTGCTCCATTTATGTAAGGTATCTCTAAATCTACTTTTGTAAGTTATTGATGTGAGAGATGAGATGATCATAAGAGGATCACAGAAGTTGAGATGGTAGATTAACAGTTTGAAGAGACATCTATCACTTTGATGCACGGATCTGAACTGGGAGCCTTAGCAAATTGTTCTGAATCATCTGGAGTAAACGATATTATTACATTCGCATGATTGCCTCAAATGGTTCTCTGAGTAATATTACTGTAATGAAACCAATCACTGCAGTTATTATGTCGTTTCATAACAATATATTGCTGCCATATCAATTACCATGATTTCATATTCACAGCATGCATGGATGAAAATGCATTGAAAATTAGTGTTGGCAATGAATATTTAAGAATCAGCGTGAGATTTAGGTAATGGTATAATGTTAAAGATTCTGTCTTCCCAAATCTGTAATACTTAGCAATCAAGTAAAGTAGACCTGTGTCTTTATTCCCTGGCATTTGTGAAGCATTCCAGAATGCCACAGGTAATCTAAATAAGTGCACATTTTTCATCTTGTGTGGGTTTGAGTGACTGCAGGAGATGTAGGTGCAGTTTAAGGCTATGTGATTAATGATAGCTGATCTGATTGGTCCAAAGCAGAAAGTAAAAAAAAAAATGTTTTTGCTTTACTTTATGAGGTGTTGTGATTGGTCAAAAATTTTGAATATGCTTATTCCTTCTCCTACTGTACACCCTCTGTCTAACAGATACAAATTATGTTTTAGACATTTTGAAAAATGATCTGACAGCAACTACATGTTAACAGTATATCATCGTCAGATGAGAGCACACAGGCAGTTGTCATCAATCCATTGAATCAAAAGAGCACAATTTATTATAGAATACTGGGCAGTTTTCACACAACCTTAGATGTTCCAACCTTAGATCACCCTTAACATACATTTGAGGCACATTTGTTTAGTTTATATATCATATGATGAGGTTTAAATAACTTCATTGATGTAGAAAATACATATGGCAGATATTCATTTGTAAGCCATGTAAAAATTTTGAATTATCCCTGTTTCACTAAAATTGGGCCTGGGACTAGAGATTAAAAAGGATCCCATGAAGTATTATTATTAAAACACTTTGAATTCCCAGGGACCAACAAATAAGGCTTAGCCAAACAAGAAATCTTTTTAAAAAAGCTGTGCCTTGCCGCGTATTTTATGTTATTTTGGTAAGTTGGACTAGATTCTACGCTTAAAAATCCCGAGTTCCACATGTCGCCCCCCCCTCATTATCATAATTTATGTCAGATGAATTATTGGCACATTAAACAGGTTTTGTAAAACTTTTTGACCCACAATGAATATGCATTATTTTTTATTACAAACTAAGTTCCTTCTGATGCAATTTGTGATATATATTTATATAAACATGGTGAGTTAAAGCGTAGATTTATTACGCTGGACCACATACAGTAACATGCGTCTAGAAGAGCGTTTTAATACTCGCCTGGAATGTACCATTGTCTAACTAAGCCATGAATTTCGGCAAGGAAAGAAGGGCCTTTGGAAGGGGCTTTGGAAGGGCTGGGTTAAAAGGTCCGTCCATTGATCCATGGAAAAAAGCTGGCGTAAAGCCTTGCCTGGCGGCAAGGCAAAAAGTAGTTACCTCATCAGCCTTACATGGTGCGGTTATTTATCTGCGGGAAAACAGCCATATGAGAACTTCCGCTTGACAGGCTGTACATACTGTTTAAGTTATGTTTTATGAGATTGTAATTGATGCTTTGTTTGTTTCTTAGGTTATACAACTGTATACTATATGACCCTTGCCTCTTCCCTCATGACCTTAATGAAAAGCGGCCTGCAGGCCGATTTAAGCTTGCATGAATAAACAAAGGTTCAAACAAACAAACAAACAATGTTGTATAAATCCTTGCACAACACATACTTGTTACTGCTAGTTTTCCTACATGTTTGTGTGGGATGTGCCATACTCAAGTAGGCAATTTTTCCTTGCAATCATTTGATTTTAGGCATGTGTGATTAGTCACAACGTAATTAAATTAGTAAATATGTCGTCTTTCGTTTGAACCGTAAAGTGAAAGGTACTGGAACTCTTTATTTTTCCTTTGTCATGAACTTACAAGATTTTACAGTATATATAATATTTCCCAATAAATATTGTCCTTCCCAAATTGTGCAGTCCAGGCACACCACAGACAGCCAGGATGCTATTGATTTACCTGGCCTAAATATGGTCGCTGCAAATCAACAACGAGGCTATTCCATTTTATTTGTTCACGGATGAGATGAGTTTGTGCGATGAATCTAAAACCCGATGTTCACAGGAGTGAAGGTTCAAGGGGGGTTGAGGCAGAACTGTGTCGTTTTTAATTGACTGGGTACAGTTGATAGAAAGCTGTGAATATCGAAAAATCTTGTAAAATCACAAAATCATATTTTCACTCGTTTCTGCTCAGACGTCTCATACATGTAGGTCTTTGTTGAATGGTAATACCAGTTCACATTTATCCGCAGGGTAACCTCTATACA
The DNA here is from genome assembly GCF_000003815.2 of Branchiostoma floridae. Classification (NCBI taxonomy): domain Eukaryota; kingdom Metazoa; phylum Chordata; class Leptocardii; order Amphioxiformes; family Branchiostomatidae; genus Branchiostoma; species Branchiostoma floridae. The sequence goes on along the minus strand of NC_049983.1, from coordinate 19,739,477 downwards.
TTGTATTTATAAACAAGGGTATTTAGGGATATTAGTTAGTTGAAGGACGGTGGTTTCAAATTGCAATATTTTCAAAATATTGCCCCGTCTGTTGATATCCCTTAAAACCCTAGTCATGAAAAGTATCTGTCTTTGCTGTCTTACAATCCTGAATATCCATGTTTGCATTTTATTTCCTGTACAATATGAATTTCATAGCTGTTTGGCTGGAAGAATGTATATTTAGAGTATTAGAAATGTGCTTTTAATGAAAGAAGCTTCGATCTAAAAAGTCTCAGGATTTCCCTGGTAGGAGTATATGTCACATGATGTGACATGAACATGTACATGTGTGTTCTTGAGATAAGAAAATTGCACAATGTAGCTTCCCTACGTGCGGTCCCTAATATGAAAATCTGTCATGTAGGAAAATAGAATAAAACCCTACATGTTGGCTGGGATGAACAAAAGAGGCCTACAGCTATATTCTTTATCAGTCGAATACAATTAGCTGCAAGGTAATATTTCTATGGTAGGCTATTGGTACCATCTTTCCCCCCCCCCCCCCCCCCCGTGTCTTTTTCTCACTCATTCATAGAATATACTGTAAATGCAGAAATGTTTGCGGTGGATTAATGTTCGCGGTTTTCGCGGTGACCACTTTACCGCGAACTTAAAACCACCGCAAACATTTTTCTATTATGGTATTAGACTGCAGTCTATGGTGTTACCGCGAAATTAAGACCACCGCGAAAAGTCCTTTTTCCCCGCTACCGTGAAATTAAACCCCCGCGAACTTAAATGCATTTACACTAATATCAATGTATGTATAAATCAGTAATTTCAGTAGCTGGCCTTGACTAAACTGGCTTATTACCTGAGGAAGGTAACCAAGCAGTTACTAAAATGGCAGCTATATAAAGGTAAATCTTCTTTCATAAAAAATATACATTCCTATAAAAATTTCTCACTGATACTAAAAATGTATTATGTTAGAATACAGTATTTTTTTATTATCTCCAAGTTCCAAGGCACATCTGAATGTCTTTACAAAAACGACACTTTCTCCATTTCCACTAGACGTTAGTCACCATACAGTGACCAAAATTTCATTTGTATGAACCTTGAATTTATAATTGGAATAATATACAAAATGATAAAAGTAAGATTGAACAGATAATGCACAAAACAGATGCAACAAAAAAACGCTCTTCATCTGTGAAATTTGTTGAGCAATCTGTCATATCTTTGGTCACAGAGTGGTCACAGCCTCTAGTGGAAAGAAAGTGTAAGTGAAGTCTTGCATTACATGGTCTCAGAGTCAGACAGAAATTTGCTGAGTACGTAATCCTAAAATCATTTTACAGCAAGCAACAAGGTTATATATCAGGCAATAATGTGGGTGTGGGGCAATCATGGAGTGGTGGCACTGAACCTGTTGACAGTTGCTGTGGATGGGAATTTGATTTCCCGCTCGACTCAGATAAATCATACATCTAGAAAACCCTTACGTGTCGTAAGCATCATTAGTCTTCTGGGTTGTGGCTTGTGGCCAGGGGAATAATATATTTCATTTCCAGGCCACTTCAACATTGCTTGTGCTATATCTCTTAGTAATACGCTGGTTAAATTTTATACTGTAAATTCCGCGGAAGGGCCCGCAGTGCTGACATTGAGAACTTGAGAGTAAGCATTGACTGACGCGAGACACTGAAACTGCGATAGACTATCTACCAATACAGAAAGAGTTGAAGGATTTTACTGTTACTTGTCAAAAGCTATTGGAGACTATACATACATTACAACTTATTCTAGACAAATAGATCAGGGACAGTTGTACGAAATTTAGTGTCAGTGACATGGAAGCTTGCAAGATTGTACTTACGATATCTGTTTTACTAGCATTTCCCATGATGCATTTCTCCATTACATCACCCTCATCTTTGTACTTGTTCATCGTTTACCACAGAACAACAATCAACTCCTCCCGTTTCCGGATTCTACATCAGCCCTGCCAATGATTATAGATTTTCACAAGAAAATTGTTACCACAAAAACTGTATGAATCACATGGTAATTTTGGAATTACTGCGTATGGTTGTTCGAGTAACTGATATGGATGTTATTCAGTGGCTTCTTTGCAATTGAACACTAGTTGCACTTAGTAATCAAAAGATAGGTCATTCTATACCCTCAAATCTACATTGCATGCAAAATGAAGATCTGTAATATTTCCTTTGCTATACAGGTACATCATTGCATACTAGATATGCTGCCAGCGTAGCCCAAACCTTTGATACAAGACTATCAAATCACATCCTCCCAAAGGATCCTGGGAAGTATCCATCAAGCTTTTTGATACACAAATTGCATGGATGAATGCATGAGGGGAACCAATATCACCACAGGAATTGTCTGTGTTTTTGGAAGGATTTCAGCAAAACCAGTGTCAGAATTGTAAATGTAACGATGTCTTTGCCAATTCTTGTCAAGATATTTTAATATATGGCTCATTAAAAACAGAAATATTGAGAATTGTTGCAGGCTCGTAAAGCAACCTTTATCACAATCCGATAGGAACACATTGGTACGTCAATATCAAAAATAAGCAATCATACAGGGCAGTATACTCTGTAGGTTTGATTTGACATGGCTTATGAGTTTCTTGTCAGTAAGAGCTTTCAATTGTTTAAAGTTTTAGGTTGAAAATCTTTATAGTTGGTAGAAACAATTTATTTGCAATGGAGGCAGGGAAAAGGTTATAAAAAGCAATTTGTTCTTGCATTTTTATGTCAACTTTCCTATATTTCATATTCTCTTCACATAAAACACTACATGTTAGCAAATGAGGTTTATTGCTGGGAATTGGGGTCAGCATTTGGGCAGACAAGTACTGTATCATATCTGACAATCAGGGTGCAGTGTGCTCTTTTGAATTTGAGTCTTGGTTGGAATTATTCATTGGGAAATTGTTTTTATTTTTGATGGATAAATGAATGAGAACATGCATATATGCTTTACATCTTATCATCTGCAGGCCGACTATTTTTCATGAATAAAAAAAGATTCAAACAACATATAAAGATATGATGCAATATAAAGATTTTTTTAAAGTATGTAGTACATTGTAACTGTCTCAAATTCAATGTTATCTTGGTACCTCTGATATATTCTGAAATTGAAGAATCTGACATCTATTCATGTTTGTTCATGTTGCATGTAAGTAACCTTCTGATGGAAGTACATGTAAGTCCTACTTGGAATACTGAGTACATGTACGTAGGTTGAACTTGGCTTCAGAACTATCTATCAATAGATTTCTTTGCGTGTACATATACATGTACGTCAGAAGGGTCTTATGGCTACAGGAAAATATCTATAAGCTGACAGGGTAATTCTTTTAAAGATTGAAAAGTGATGTATTGCTCTGCATCCAACTTTAAAGATTACATTATATGTCAGTGCTGAGGGGAATGACATTCAAGTATTGCATCAGAAATCTGTATATACTTTAACTTTGTGGTGGGTAGATTGACCTTAAATCATGACCTTTGACTTTAGGGTCACGGGAGAATGACTACAATCATACATCATATTCAATGGCATGTGTCAAGAGGAGGAAATAAACAGGGGCCGTACATTTTCCATCAAGAGGGATGGTTGGGACCCAGTGATTCCAGCTTAAAGAATTATTTCATGTACCTACATAATTTAACACAAGCAGATAGCATTGAAGCATGCACAGTTTTTGTCAAAGATGATGTTGTACATTATTGTACAATGGACTTTTCCAGTATCCAACAGTAATACATGTAGGTCTGTTCAGCTGATGAGTGATATGTTTGATAAATGAGTGTTACAACAGCTGACTCACACATGTTATACATGTAAAGTTGATATCAGGGAAGATATTTTTAAAGTTCGTTATAGAAATTTGTGCATATCTTATTGTCTTACTTAATACCCCATATTTGTCATTTTATTAAATTAGGTATCATTTTCCGCTGGAATATGGTAGCTATGTTACAAATATTTTAGAAATAGCTTGCAAACTTTGAAATCTACATGTCTGGCTTAGAAGGAACCTGTTCCAGCCAGCTGCTATTATCTTAAGAAAAACTCCATTGAGGTTTGACTGAGAGCCCAGGAAAGCTGTCTATCTTCCACGTCTTGCCAACCGTACCCGATAAATGCAACCCTGCATCCTCCACATTAAAGAGACTCATGTATCATACCACTATCTGTCAGTACAAAGCACCACCGAGCCGCGTCACATGAATAGTCTTCAAATCCCCGAGCTTGCCATCCGTAATCCCTTCGCTGGCCTTCCAGCGACTGTCATGAGCAGCGATAATGGCTTCCACGTGACGGAGAGCCGCGCCGACAAAACTGGCAGCAGTTATAAATTTGCGCGAGCATGAAAAGGGTGTCTCCTTGCGAAGGGTGGAAGATAAATGTAGCCGTAACATCATTCATAATTCTGTACATAAATCTGTTGGCCTACTAAAGTCGCTCATATGGCCATCGTAATTATCGTCATCATATAAGAGATTTGAATGGGCTTCCAAGTCAGGTGATGCTTTGGGGCATGTGGGAATCACAGTTTCATATTCTGCATTTGCCCCTAAGTGATGTAGTTTCTTTACAACTATGGTGCTTCCAAATAACACGACTCAAGATGCCTCTAAGCATTTCTCCGCAGTGTAGAAAAATTTAATGAAGACATTGATGTAATAATCCACGCAATATGGTAGAGTTGTAGTAATCAAGCTTCATGTTCACATGATATTAAAAAATCAATAGGTAATACTGTAAACGCATTTAAGTTCGCTAGGATTTAAATTTGCAGTAGTGGGAAAATGGAGTGTTCGCTGTAGCACCGTGCACTGTAGTCTCTTACTGCCATGGAAAAATGTTCGCGGTGGTTTTAAGTTCCCAGTGAATTGGCAACGTGCAAACTGCAAACATAAAACCACCGCAAAAATTTCTGCATTTACAGTATTAGATGATTGAGATTGATAGAAGTCTTTTTTTGGCGATGCGTCAGGGGTGGTGCCCAAACTGAAATTAAATGGCGTATGTTTATTTATCTATTTATGTTTCTATGTTACCAGGGTTAGCTCCCATCAGTGACTAGGACAACTTTTCAGGGAGGCCCTGGGTATACATACAAATAACACATACATACAATACAATATTTACAACAGTACATGCTTGTTTTCTGCAGAGCGACAAGGCGAGATCAGCCATCATGCAGGAGCGGTACGGCAAGCTGGCTCTGGAGGATCCGTTCTCGGCGCTGAACCGTGATGCGCAGGAGGCGAGCGAGGAGGTACACGACAACTCGCCGGTGTACGCCAGCGCCATGGTCCACCTGGAGGCGCTCATCACCCAACAGAAGAAAACCCACCAGAAAATGATGATACAGATGACTGCGGCAGAGAAAAGACATAAAAAGGTAAACTAAAGTTGATGAACTCTATACTGTCATTGATTTAAAATACAAGTTAACACCAATTTTCAAGTATCTTGATTTTGATATCAGAGAATACAAGAATGTTGCTAGAAAATTCTAAGACTAATGGAAAGTAAACTGAAGAACAATGGCATACAATGTCAGGATAGTCAATGAAGCTATATCGAACGAAATTTAAATCACTTCTCAGCAGTGCTCGAAATACACGCACATGTGCAAGTGAAAACCACATTTTGCTTGGGGCAACACCCAGGTAGCGTGGTGTGCAACCTGCAATTTTGCAGCTGGAACATCACTCTTCCACTGCATACATGCATAAGCTTTCTGTATTTATTTGTTGATAGGATAAAAGATACTAGTAAGGACTTACATGTAACTGGAAGAAAAGATGATGGATAAGTAGCAGATTTGACGAAAGTAATAACTTGGAAGTGGGGCAACCTGAAATGTGGATTGTGCAACCAGGCTTTTGAATCAGGTTGCCAACTTGGCAGAAAAACTATTTTTTGTACTTCTTCTTCCTCAGTCCTAGCTGTACCCACAAACACAACATCATGGAAATTGGTGCATTGCTCTTGTTATATTGTTAACAAACAGACAAGTCCTGCTGAAGATATAACCCCCATTCAGAAGTAATGAGACATGTCATGTTGAATGTGTCCCAGGTTGTCCATGAACTTGAGGAAGAGAAGAGGAAGCATGCCCAGGACACAGCCCAGGGAGACGATGTCACCTACATGCTGGAGAAGGAGAGGGAGAGATTAAGTCAGCAGGTAAGTGGGAGATTCTGGTCTAGGCTAAAACTGTTAGGAATTTTCCCCTGAATTCCCTCATTGTAGGATCAAAATGTCTGTCTTACTCACTTGACAGCATTCATACTTAATTGAAAATACAACGTCTCAACATGCCAGATGAAGATGTTTGAAATTTGGGAATTTGTTTCAAATCAACTTTATGTCCTTTTGGCTGTATATAAGTTGTCGTAAAATGAACATCAGGCAAAATTTCGATCTAGGGAATATTTCCAGTTATGGCCCAGAATCTTATAATATGGGGCTTACAAATATATTTTTCTGTCTGGACGTAGAAAAAAAAACCTGATATGCAATTGTCAATAGCTAAGCATCTGACAAAACCATGGAATTTCAAGAAGCTCATTTTTTTTGTACGCTTTGGTTCCAGGTTGACTTTGAGAAATCGCAGGCACGGAAAATGGAGAAAGACAAGAACAAGGCCATGGCCATGCTGGAGGAGGAGCGTGCACATCACCAGCAGATCGGGGTCCTGCTGGCCAAGGAGCGCAAACGCCTGGCCAGCAAGCTCATCCAGGAGAGGCAGCAGCTCAAGGACGCCCACCAGGGGTTACAGGACGAGAAGGACAAGGTACGCAATATGGCAGAAGGGCTGGTGCAGGAGAGCAAGAAGTCCCTCAAGATGGAGGCCGAGATGGAGAAACAGATCTCCGAGTTCGACATCGAGCGGGAGCAGCTAAGGTCAAAGTTGAGCCGAGAGGAGGCGAAGAACAGAGACTTGCAGACTGAGGTGGATGAGTATAGAAAACAGTTGGAGGACATGCGAAAGAGTCTCTTAAAAGGTGCTACTGGGGACACGGTAAAGCCAAGAGCCATCATGAGGAGTGCTGGGACGCAGACAGAAAACCCACCTGAGAATGAGGTAAGAAGACGGGAGGGCGCCACTGCCGCGGAGAGTAAGAACTATGTGAGTACTGTGAAGAAGAACCTTCTACGAGGTGCCGAGAATACGGACGTAGAAAAGGCGACAAAAGAAACGAGGAAGTCTTCCCCTTGGCTCAAAAACGCCCCCGACAAGCCGGTAGTCTCAGCCTGGGGACCCAACCCCTTCCCCTGCACATCCATTGAAACGGAGCATCATGGTAAGGTAGACATGGAAAGCAGCAGCGACAGTGAAGACGACAAGACGGTGATTGAGAACGTTCCACCTGTAAGTTTTAAGGCAGGTATGGTAGCTTCTTCCAGCGGTCAAGGCAGTCCAAGCCCAACATCCTCAACCTCTACCTTGAGCCCGTACTCCAGAGTACAGTCTACAAAACTCTTGTTTTCTCCAAAGGGCTCTACTAGAACGACTTCCTCCTCTTCTTCTCCCTCCTCCTCCTCCTCTACATCCCCATCTCCAGAAAGTCCCAACACGTCTGTCACGGTGGGCGGTACTGGAAGCATGGTCACTAAGGCAGTATTTAAGTTTAGCGGAGACCAGGATACCAACAGAACTCACTTGAAAGGTTACAGCACAGCAGGGTCACCAACCCTCAAGGTCTCGAATGCAGACTCATCGTCAGAGCTGGCCATCACAGAGTCTAACAAGACTGCAGAGAGAAGTCCAGATGCCAAAGTCACCTCTCCGTCAGCTAAAGCATTGGGATCTCTAATTGTTTCTCCTACGTCTGTGTCACCTGGGGCAAGGAGACTGCCAGGGAAGGGCCCCCCACCCATCCCAAAGAAACCTCTACACATTCCGCAGCCTAACCCGGCGCTGAAGGATGGACGGAATTCCCCCGGAGTTGGAATGAAGCTGGAGGTCAGGAAGCAAGCCGTGGCCGCACCCATCAAGTCTGTGGCAACGACGCCCCCTACACCGAAGTCGGGGTATGGCAGGGGGAGTTCGGGTAGCTCTGGAAGCTCGACGTCTGATTCTGATAACAGTCCCAATAGCCCGCATCCCGTGATACCAGGGACCACGCGCGTTGGACAGCGGTACAGCACGCCTCTCTCTAACATTGCGTATAATAGGAACACCGGTATCCGATCCACAAGCCAGTCACCATCCTCCAACAACAACAGGCCAAGCACTCTGGCCACCAACAAATCAGGATCAGTCTCTCCTTCCAGCCAATCAGCGCCCTCCTCTAAATCTGCCAGCCAATCAGGAAACAAGGCAGAAGCCGAGCAGCCCACATCCAAGAAGACAAGCCAGGTGGGTGCAGATCCATCGCCTAGCAACGCTGCCGCCCCGCCCATTCATGATGATTTCAGTTCAGATATGGCAGAGATCCATCAGCTGCTTACTGAAATGATGGCAGGTAAAAGCAAAGAAAACTGAGAAAACCTCAGTAGAGAAGACAAAAACTGCCTTCTAGCTTTTACACATAGCAGCTTGTAGACCACACTGCCTTGCATGCATGCCTGATTTCATACCTTGACTTTCACCTTCATAAACATTAACCCTGACATGGGAAAAGGTTGTATTGTGCTATTCACTGTGAAAGGTGGTAAAAATGACAGGCTTTTTGCAGTGTATACACGGGAAAGCAAGGTTGCTATCAACACAGTTGGCAAACAGTAAACTGCTTTGTCCCGAGGCCACCCACCTTTCTTTGCAACACCTGTGCACTTCACAACCTTTCAACATTGTATCTGTATGTAATCCACTCCTGATTCCCTGCTTTTAGACCAGCTTTGGGGCTTTTCAGGGATTAAGAGGATATAGGGCAATATGGCACATTTGAAATAATCCATCCAACTGTTTTTCTTTTTGTCATTAGGAAAAAATATTGTCAAGAAACCTATTCTATTGATATTATGTTTTAGGTGCCATCTTGCCCTTGTATTTCATACTTCATGAAACAGCCCTTTTTTGTCAAATATTCGCTTGGACTGCGTATTGACTAAACTAATTAACCACTGCTTGCATATTTCTGCTCATGCAAATGTCATTAACATTGAACTTGTGACTTTCATGTATCATAATTTCATGATGCTAACTTGACTGTCTCTTCCAGCTAGTTAATCACGAGCAAGAAGATTAAATTGTCAGTGTAATATGATGATACACCAGCTGTCTTATATTGTAGGAGAGGTACATGTAGATTAACTCTGCGGAGCTGTATGATTTGTATATATAGCTGCTCCTCTTCAAGTTCATAGCATTTGTCTGTACGTTATTACATTAAGTGAAAATTAAAGTTGGTATACATGCAATTACTATTGGAATAGTAACCTTTCTTTGTACTGTAACAGTTCCTGAGAAAATCATGGTAAGTTGTTAAATTAGGCAAATTTCATCATACTTTATACCACTATATAGAACACAGTCAGGTCATTTGTTAAAATTGTTCTTGATTATTAAGTACATAGTATGTGTTATCTCCTTTTTAAGATTCATGTGTAAAAGAATGCAGCTGGCTAAAACCTTCAGTTTTTTCTTATGTTTACCTTGGTCACGATTTCAAACTTGAACCAAATTGATACAACTTTACATACAGATAATACTGCATCTATTTAAAAAGATACAACGTCAGTTATCTGCACGATAATAAAAGATCCAAAATTGTGTAAAGAGCAGCCACACACACATATTTTAGGGGTGCCAATATGAAACAAAATAGAATTGGGAGATTGTTCCTGAAACCCCTACCACACATTCAGAACATTCCCACGACTTTGCTCCCGACCACTTTAAAAGCAAGGTCACCACAGGGTTGGGATTTGCCTGGAATCCATCCTATTCTTGACCAATTTGCTCCGCCAAATCCAGTCGCATCCAAGCAGACTATGACTTTCCTGATTTCGATTTTGAAAATTCATAGTTGTCTGAGGCAGATGAAAGTTAAAGACCAAAGGGCAACTTTGCTGACCAACTGCCAATCACAGATGACCTTGCTTAAGACCTACTCCCAACCATGTACTTGAGAAGGTCGAGAAGCCATGGTCAGCCATGTATGACACTGGCATAGCACAGTACCTTCGATGTTTACCAACCTATCCTGTCACCTCCATACTTGTGTGATGTGATGGTGCCCTCTGTGCATTTTCTCCTCACCATGTCTCTCTCTCGTTCTCTCCTTCCTGCAGCTGGCTTTCCATCCTGCCAAGACTCCTCTCCCTCCTCCAGCTCCTAACCAATGACACTCCACACCCGCCTTTCACTCTCTGTTCTGTCTACCGGAGGGCACGGAGGTAGAGTCGGTTATGTAGTATAGGCTATTTCAGGATTTGAACTCCACATGTGCTGTGATACATTTTTGGTAATATGTCAAAACTCCGAGGCCCTTGTGACACAATCAAACTACTTCTACACTTATTGAACTTAATTCATGTCCAATGGCACCAATGGTCATGCCGCATGGAGAATACACAATTGAATTGAATTAGGATAAAAGAAACCCCTAAGAAAAAGAATGCTAAGTCAGTGTTATAAGAAAGCATTAGTCTTGATATGAAAACCATTACAGACATTAATTGTATGCAAGATAAAGGCCTTCACCTTTGACATGGCACATGCTCAGTTCAACCCTTGAATCAGCTTATTTTCTCCCCTGTAGAGATGAGGGATGCCCCAGGCTTCTCACTTAAGCTTTTTAGAATTAGATGTTTGAATACAAAAATGGATGGTTTTGGTCTAATTCTACTTGTAAGTGGATCAATGCTAGAATGAAGAGACTACCCTACAAAAAAGTACAAGATCAATAAATAAATGGAATGCCTGATATTACAAACACTACTAGATACTGAACTGAAAAACACATCCACCCACTGGAACTGTACATGTGTTAGGTTTATCAACAAAGTCTGGGACATCTCTTGCATGGATTCACATGAGAGTTTAGTATTCACATCACCAACATTGATGGTAGAGTATTGTCTACATTGTAGATAAAGAGTCACATGACTTAAATGTACATTTACACTGGGGTGTCCTAACCCTAAATTTATATAACACTTCAAAATTCACAGATAATGTTTGATATAATTGGTAAACTTTCGATCCTGCATTCTGTACATCTATTTCTTGTCCTTCTCTCCCCTGAGTTGTTAGGTAGTGTACTGATACAAATCACACGTAACGTTATGAATGCCTCCTTGTAGAAAGAATCATAACTGCAGTGGTTACTTCAAACAATTACAGGCAGGTCCCAGTTGCTCAACAAAATTCCAAGAACGTGGTGACCTTTCCTCAAGAACAGTTGTATTTGTCCACCGCATATTTTCCTTCAGTACTTGACATACCGCAGCACTTGTGTGTTCCTGTCAGCCTACATGTGTACGATTCCTCACATATGTCTGCAATGTGCTCTTCCTGTTAGTTTTCCGTCATAGCAGTTTTTTTGTTGTTTCCCCCTATCTTCCTCACAGATGGTACATCTGGTATAACTGGTGAGCCAGGCCCGGCTTCGGCGCTGCCTGTCGAGATGTCCAACAGCTCGCCATCCCGTCTTTCGCCATCCGATAGCCCGAGGAAGCTCTCTACATTGAAAATAGAAATCGGCGGTGGGAGTATGTTGGACGCAGGCCGGGAAACACACACTACCTCAAACTTTCTCTACCTGCCGGCAGAAAAGGAGTCGCAATGCTTCGAATCATTAGACAACAATAACACAGTGCCAAAGGACGCAGAATCTACCACAGAACACAGTAATTCTGATGATGACAAAGGTACAGTAAAGGGTGAAGTAGCAGAACTCTGTAAGACTTTGCTGAAGAAAGGAGGATTGGGAGAAGAGGCGCCTGTCCGAGGAATTCCGAACCGTTTACACCAAGCTGCAGGGGAGGGGGACATGACTATGGTGGAGCAGCTGTTGGAGGAAGGGGCAGATCCGAACACAACAGAGAGGGACGGTTCCACACCAGTGTATGCAGCAGCAGAGGGAGGACATATAGGTAAATATACATTGGAACACAGTTATCATATACAAAGTAGTTTTCAACTGATTTGTTTAGATGTGGTGTGACATGGCTGCACTTTTTAGAAATATGCATGAATTGTATTGTTAACCTTATTACAGGTAATACTGATTTTGGTAGTCATTACATTCACATTGTATGTTGGGAGCATGGTGCTAAGTAAAAAGGTAGAGGAATACTGTGCAAGTAAGTATTCACACCCTTTCCCTAGACAGCCAAAATTAGTTTTGCCTGATCCTTTATCTATAATTGGAGTATATGATGCTTTTTTTTGGTGGAGGTTGACCTTGGTAATGAGTTTGTACATGTTTGTACACCAGACTGCCTTGAGCTGTTGCTCTCTCACAATGGCGACCCTAACGCCCTCCGTGATGACAACTTCACACCCCTACACGGAGCAGCTGCAGAGGGCCACACGGGGTACCTTTACTTTCTCATTTTGTGTTGCCTTTTTGTGTAACGTTTCCTTTGTATTGTTTCCCTTTCGTGTATGTTTTGTTGGTTCAACTCCCCCCACAAACAGTCTCTGTGTGGTAAAGATGTTGGCAAGTGTCAAAATAAAAAAGAATCCCAATTTCTTTCTTCTTTTAGGCCACACCAATTTAATTTCTTGGTTCACGGATTCGCTCGCTCCTATTTTTTGGAAAAAAAAATAAAAATAAAAATTACCTCTCAGCAAATTTTCACCATTAATGAAGCCATTCACCAACTTTCTGGTGTAGCAAATTGGCCTTTATATTATAAGCTCCTTAAAGTGTGGGAACAGGTGCTGTTACTGTACAATAATAGTGTTTTTGTACTTTTTTCAAGCTGAAAACTTTTTTTCTTTATGTTTTGGATTAGTCGTTACCTTTACCCCAACCATTTTACAATTTTTATTTTTATTTTTATTTCGCCCTCTCGCTCCATAATTTTTATGAAAAAATCCGTGAACCAAGAAATTAAATTGGTGTGGCCTTATCTTGTCTTTTCCTTTGTATTGTTTCCTTTTTGTTGGTTCAACTTCCCACGAAAAGTTTATTTTATTTTGTGAAGATGTTGACGAGTGTTTGTAAGTAAAACACCATTTTTTCTCTACCTCTTCTGTAGGTGTTTAAAGCTGCTGTTAGACAGAGGAGCCCACCCAGGCCTACCAGACAAGGCAGGATGGTCACCCCTGTACTGGGCTGTCTCTAACGGACACACTGACTGCTGCAGGACACTGCTGGACTACTTCGCATCTCGTGCAGCTGTCACTGATGTATGTCATGCCCTTATCAGTAGCAATCCCGGGGGGTGTGGGGTATGCTGTAGGGAGTAAAAGGATGATTTTTTATCTGTCAAATATGCACAGGCTTCAGAAAGCTTCGTCATATTCTCTTTTATCTTGTTGTCTTACACAGCAGTCATTGATAGGAGCTTGTCCTCTGAAATATCTACAACTTAGCTAAATGCTTGGTCATCAATTCTATAATACGTCTTTTTGGGGGCCTAACTTGTAAATGGGCTTGAATATTTTGGTGTACCTTGTATCCCCACTTGTGATCACTGCAGTAGACTAGGGGGTAGAATATTTCATGTGGTAAATCACAGGTTTGATTCCCCTACTGTGTCTTCCATTGGGCTAGCCCCCTAGTGTAGTATTATACTATTATCCATCCTTGTACATCTGTGTGGCCCAATGGCTTAGAAAATGGAGGTAGATACTACCTTATAGTTATACACAGTGGTGTGGGAAGGATTTTAACCTCCAGACCTTGCACACTGTCTTAGGTTTCTACAATTAATGCATGTCTAAATACAAAATGCACTATTAAGAGTTATATTCCTTTACCAAATGTGACACCCAACGGCATGCACACACTCCAAAATGACCTTATATTTTGCTGTCATTTCCAGGTTGGCTGGACCCCACTCCATGGAGCCTGTCGTTCAGGCCATGTGAGCTGCCTTAAGGTTCTCCTGTACTACGACCCTCTCAACAGCGACGGTCAAGATGAGGCCACCCTACTGACCACACGACCTGCCCTGGTCAGCAAGGACGTGATCAATGCTGTGGACAGGGATGGCTGGACTGCAGCGCACGTGGCAGCCTCCAGGGGGTTCAAGGTCAGTAAGGTCATGTTATATGGAATAAAGGTTGTATATAGTTTTCATTAGATATGGATTTGGTAGAAATTTGTTTTGATAATGTTACCTGCATTACCCAGCAGTGTTGCTAGCTGTGTTGCTAGGTGTTTTTCAGTGACATTGTCACCAGAATTGCTACAGGGGGTAAAATGGTACATACTGAAAGAACGCCTCTGTCTAGAAAAAAAAAAACAGGTCATAGACCAATCCCAAAGCCCCACATTAAAATGTAAGAATGCAAAAACGAAAATAATAACTTAAGTGCAGAACAATTTTCAACAAGTTACAAAGTATGACAAATAACTATAGTTCCATTAGGCTAATATACCTAATACAACAGTGTGAAGTAAGGGGAAAAAAGATGAAAATGCAAATACTTATAACCTGATCTTAAGTGGAATTGTTACATCCAATCCGTTGCCAAGGAAGCTGGGAAAATGGTGGGCTCTTTGTACCGAACCAGAAAATATCTTACCCCCTCTGCTATTCTTTATCTTTATAAGAGTCAGATAAGGCCCAAAATGGAATATTGTTGTCACATTTGGGCTGGAGCCTCCCAGAACTCCCTGACCTGCCTCAATAGAGTACAAAAACGGTTAAGGAACATTGTTGGCAGCGACTTATTCGCCACACTACAACCATTGGCCCAAAGGCGTGATGTAGCTAGCCTAGCACTTTTCTATCGGTACTTCCATGGTAAATGCTCGGCAGAACTTCATTCACTTGTGCCTTCAATACGAACCTTCACAGCAAGAACCCGTTTAGCCACTTCCACGGAAACAAATCATCCTTTTTTCCTCCACAATCCACCTAACAGGAGGAAGTTCCACGCTCAGAGCTTTTTTCCTAGAACAACACTGCTATGGAATAAGCTTCCACGGACTTGCTTCCCCACAGGGTACAGCCTGAAACTGTTTAAATTAAGGGTAAACAAACATCTCTCTTCACAATTCAGTAATGTAACCCAAAACGCTTGAGTGGCTCCACGAGCCTTGTTTTGCGGTGACCTCTAAGTAAATAAAATTAAAAAAAAAAAAACTTGACAGACATGCAGCCTCTCTCTCTTTGGCTGATACACCTTTCTCACGGCCATGGTAGATCCAAAACGTGGCCTATTTGACGGACATGCAGCCATTCTCTTCACTCACTCACTCACTATTCTCTTGTTGATCGATTTCCTAATTGCTGTGCCATCATTGGTTGAACTGCTGATTATAATGGACAGTCTTTGGTTTGCCCCATTGGCCTCAGTTTCAGTCTATCATGTCCACCGCATTAAAAAGTGTATTGTGATGGACAGTCAGGTCTGATCTGTGCACAGTTGTCATATTGCCTGTTCCCCTGCAGGAGTGCCTGGAGCTGCTGTGTGGCCACCCTGAGCTGGACCTGACCATCAGGGACAAGTGGGACCGCCTGGTGCAGGACGTGGCTGTGGGGGACTGCAGGGGGCTGGTGGAGGATATCGGTAAGGGAGATGGTCTTAGATACATGTATCTGAAAATGTTTGGTGGAAAGTATCAAACAGGTTCCTATGTATCTTACAATGTTTGCAATGGTTTTATAGTTATAGAGACTGCAGGGGACTGGTGGAAGATATCAGTAAGGGAGTTGATCTTAGATATCTTTAAATATTTGCAGTGGTTTTATAATCTTAGAGACTGCAGGGGACTGGTGGAAGATATTACCGGTAAGGAAGATAGTACGGGAGATGTTCTTATATGTCTTTAAAAAAATGATAGCAGTGGTTTTATAGTTATAGAGAAATGCAGGAGACTTGTGAAAGATATTGGAAAGGGTGATGATAGTATTGTTACTGTAAACCTTGAAATGTTTCCAACATTTTCGCAATGGCATCTCGATCACAAATTCTTGACACCGTGCAATCTCTTACTACTGCACTATACTAGAGACTTGTTTTAAACGTGAACACCACAAAAACCTCCTTTTCCCTTCTTCCATGAGATTACATCCTTGCATAAATAAGCAAATTCACAGTATTCTGGATCTTGAGCATCCTATTTACAAGAAAAGACCATAGTTTCTAACATTGTACTGAATGGTTATGACTTGAGAATCTGTATAGTTATCATTTCAATGTATGAAAAAGTTGCACTCTTTCAATGTTGTGTTTTTATACCACTATCACCTGTGTCTTACAGGAAAGAGGAAAGTCTCAGTTGTGATAGACACCAGCAGTGAAACCATGGTAACAGGAAGGACCACGCCCACTCCTTCTGTTAAAGAGGAGGACCTGTACGTGCTGGGGAGTCTGACTCTGGAACGTGGGACAGACTGGAGCCAGTTTGATGCAGATGTTGGGGCCGTCCTAGTGCAGAACTCCAGGGTATGTACTCATGAATATCAACTGCTTTGGGTCTTGTGACTTCCACCTCAAAATTAGAATAGAACCATTTCAAAATACATGTATAAGGAACAATTTCTTGGATGGAAGTGTCAAAGTCCCCTAGATACAATAGAAAAATAGAATCAACAAGCCTTCAAAACCAATACTCTCTGCCATCTCCTGGCATAGTTTAACTTTTACTTCCCACTAACTTTTGGCCTTATCATTTTCATTAACTTTTGGCCTTGCAGCAAACCAACTTATGAAGAGAATAATGGATCATACTGGAAGTGGAACTTTGTTAATGCTGCAACTCGATAAGAGTATGACTATGTATGTGAATGTGAAGAGAAAAGAGCTGATTGCGCCATATCGACCAAATTGAACCTTATTCAAAAAATCTATGTCTATTCTCCTTTTCAGAAGCTGAGTGTGGCATCAGAGCTCCTGACAGAGCTTGAGGAAGTGGACACAGACATCTCTGCAGATGGACATGTGTCCGAGCTAGGCCTCACTGCCAACAGTATCAGGTCTTACACATATGGTAAGAGTTGTAAAAAATCTTCTGAATTGATAATTCTGTTTGGGCCTCCTGTTTGTTTCAATGTACTGTGCTAAAAAGACCTGTGCAAGTGAAATGAAGAGAAGGAAAACTACACCCACAAAAACATCACACTTCTTATATCCATCCATAGGAACCATCTCCTGGAGCCCTGCCACAGTATTTGACACCACTCCTTATGACTTCTTCACTGCCAAGAAGCATCTTGCCATCAGACTGAAGGGTAAGTGCACAGGGTTGCTTTAACTACATTCTGTTGAAATCACTATCGATTTCTAACATCCGCAAATGCTCTTTTATACATAGCACATATATGTACATGTGCCTTTATTTATATTCTACAACCATTGAAATCATGAACAGTGCATCATGAATACATGTACCGTATATTCTCGAATAAAGTACGCACCCCAATTAAAGTACGCACCCCTGATTTTGGACAAGTCTTAGACAGATCTTTGGGACTGAAAGGTAAAATGGAAAAACTCAAATAAAGTACGCACCCCTTCTCCACCAGTTTTTAACAGACCTTTAATTAAATAAATTCAAATTTATGATGTTTTCCCCAGGTCATTTTGCATATTAAAATAACCTGGGTTTACACTGTCATTGTCTCTATAAACTTGTGAATTGCCTGCTGCAAATTATAAAAATCACTGAGAACTGGTAGAAGAAATCAGGCAAAACCAGTTGTACAAGTCAAAGTCACTAACTCAAAAGGATTGTATGCAAATAGAACTGTTAATATGTAAATCATGTTAAGACAATTTCTTTGTTTCATGTTTAGACAACTTCAAGACAACAACAATGTGTATGTTTTGAAACATTACTAGAAGTGTAGCTCCACCTTGCTTTATTTTAGGCTTTTCTTACCATTTATCTGTGCAGTAACCTCAAATAAAGTACGCACCCCAACTTTGGCAACAACTTGTAGCACCTTTTCAATTTTGAAAAGTTAAAAAAGTGCGTACTTTATTCGAGAATATACGGTACATGTAGTTACATGTTTTGTTTCCTTTTTTCCTCTCCGTGTAGGGCCAGATGAAGATTGTGTGGACAAGTTATCCTACGAGTCCATGATCCCAGTCCAGACTCTACAGAACTATCTCAGACTGGTATGTGTGAATATGTCTGTATAGTGTCCTGGGAAATCTTGTTTCGAGTCTGTCTCCAAATTCTTTGACCATCTTTAAGAAAGGCACTTTCTCCTTGTGTGTAATTAATTCTGTGTAAGTTTGTGTATTCCCCTCACAGTATTTTTGCCTTGATCAAATAGACCTTCATGTTCTGTTACCAAGCTCTTCCATCTTGATATGTACTACAGAAAATACATCATTTTTGTTACTGTATCCCATGTGTTATACACAGATAGAGCAGTACAAAAGTGTGGTGTTTTACGGGCCCCCTGGTACGGGTAAGACCTTCATCGTGAGGAAGCTTGCAGAGTGCATCAGGAACAAGCAGCTGCAGAGCGGGTTCCAGGCAGACATCTCTCATGTGGCACTCAACCCCAAGTACACACACAAGGACTTACTACAGCTGCTCAGGTCTAAAGGTAGGGCTTAATGTACTGTCACAATATGGCCCCTAAGGCTTCTCCTAAACATAACCTCCAAGATTTCAGACTGATTACATTTTAAATCCAAGAAAGATCTTAGAGGTTGGAACCATCTAGTGCTTTTACTTTTGCTAGTTTAGGTGAATCCCATTTTTGTCTTTTCCTGTAAGTTATTACTATAATAGTCATGTTTTTCATGATACGTATTGCTTAGTATACTACATGCTGTAGATTTTGACATTTTTGCAGCGTTTGTAAGTGTCCTGTTTTCACATATGACACATCACAGTACAAACATATATGTTCTGTCTTCCATTCTGTTACTTCTATTATCTCAACCCAAAACTCTATTTCACTGTACCGTGAAATATAAGAGCTACAAACTTAAATTGGTTAACAGTAGTTGATGAAAAACATTAAAAAAACTGTGTCCTCTCCACAGGATTCCTGCTACCCTCCACACCTGCCAGCACAGCTGAGGGGGTGCAGAAAGCGCCCATCCTGATCCTGGATGACCTGGGGCGGGTGTCACTGTCCGAGGTACTGGGGGAGCTGCTGTACGCGCTGGAGTATCGTGGTCCACAGCATCCAATCAGCATGAAGATTGGTAGGTCTTAGAATGGATCTCACAGGGGTTGTGAAAATTCAGGAAACATCTTTGTACACAAATGAAATTATGTTTAGTTCTGAGACTTGTCCATTTAGAGTTATACAAACAGTATTCATAAAATGTAAGTTTGTGAACTTATTCATTATAAACTTATAAACTATTGATACTAAGGAGGTAGAGGACCTTAGTTGAATGTTTTCCTGCCCCAATGGCTGACTAGCTACAGGACTAATGATGATGATGATGACTCATAACTTGCTAGTGACTTGTAATGCCAGATCTACATACTGAATTGTAGATTTTTCAACTTACCAGTACTTTAGTCTTTGAGCTTAAAACTGATTTCCTTGCTGTCTTTGCTATTCGTAGATGAGGAGGGTCCTACAGATGAAGATGGCAGCAGCAGTGCGTACTACCTGTCTGAAGACTGTTACATCATCGGCACCATGGACAAGTCTCGCTCCCCCGGCCTGGACCTGTCAGTCCAGCAACGTTTCCGCTGGGTCCACCTGAAGTGTGACAGTGAGCCGGTCAAGGGGCTGCTGCAGCGCCACCTGCGCAGGAGACTCATCAGTGCTCACGGTGGTCAGCTGCCCAGTACGGACGACCAGGTACTTGTGGTTAAGATCTTCTTAAGGATTAGTGAAGTAAATTTTACAAAAGTATTACAAAACTCTGCATCAATACCACATGTTACTAAGCAGATTATCTGTCTTGGAATAGCTGAATACAGATTTATTACAGAAGACACAAACTGCATGGCCTAATGGTTCTCTTTAAAAACAGTGTTATTAACTTCCTTCAAGTTAAATGCAACATACAATCGTTTGTGAATACATAACCAGTAAACTGCCTTAAGGCTTAACACACTAGTTTTTAAAAAGTAGCTATAAGCTGTGTAAGACCAGACTATAAGGATTAATCCACTCACACTGGGATGAATCCCTACTCTTTTTGTTAAATGTGATCTTTAAGACCCTCGAGCTGTACACAAAAATAAATGCATCAACCTTCAACCCTTCCTACCCCCCATGTTTAGGTGTACAAGGCAGTGGAGTGGGTTGCTGCAGTGTGGCAGAGACTGAACGCCTGTCTGGCCAAACTGGGTCTTCCTGACTTGGTCCTGGGGCCGAGACACTTCTTCACCTGTCCCATCGAGGCTACCAAAGTCAAGGCCATTCTCAGGTAGGCTTTCTTGTCTTCTTTGGATAGGCATTTTACACAAAATGTATTGGCAATGGTTTTTGTATAATTGAATGGGCATCTTAAGCTTCTTGGCTTAACTCAGAAATAAAAATTAACTCCACCCACCCCCTACAGATGGTTGAGTCTGTCCTGGAACCATGCCATAGCCCCGGGAGTGGAAGATGCCATGTTGAGGGGGTTGTCGTCTCAGAACCAGCAGAAACTGGCCAGCACTGCGCTGTCCGTCCTGCTGCAAAGAGCTGTCATCCCTGGTTGTCCACTGTCTGGCCAAGGTACTGTAAATGCCTATAAGTTTGCGGGGATTTAAATCGGGATAGGTAGAAAGTTTTTGTTCGCAGTTGAGACATGGGGGTAGGTGAGTAGAAGACTGAATAAGGTTTTTAAATCCGTGGTAGGAGGTTACCATAGAAACAATAGATCACCTCAAAAAGTTCATCATTTACCATAATACAATCAATAAGCATATATGTATAGAAGTCATTTTCTTACTGTACTTTTGGTTTGAATGGTATACTGGAATCCAAGTGATAAAAATTACTAGTACTTTCAAGCAAGCTTACGGTAAAGTTGTATAATTTTAAAGATCAGGTAACTTTTAAGTGATTTCCTTTTCTTTTGAAGTTTTAATTACTGAGTAGGGACACCATTTTATTGAAAGCTTCACATATATATGATTTTCACCTGTTGCTTTTCAAATTTCTAGGTCGTGATAATACCTTTTTGATTCAGTATTTTCTATGATTGACCAACTAAATTGCTTGCATCCCTTCCGTAGAAGCAGAACGTTATCTGTCCAGTTTCCGTGGAGGTTACGAGGGAATGGTCAGCCTGCTGAACACCGCAAAACGCTCAGCGGCAAGAGCCAAGCGCACACGGTCAGCCTGGAAGAAAAGCGCGTCTGCTAACGACAGTGACGGTCAGGACTCCGACAGCACTGCTGCAGAAGGAGACTCAGGTATGAAAACAGCATCATCAGTTTGGTGCAAATAGTGCCCCCTAGTGAATATCTGCCACACTGCAGTCAGTTGTAGACAGACTGCACTCCTTTTGCCACAGACTCCATGGGAAAGTAAGAATATATAGTAAAAATATAGATAGCCTTGAAATTAGTTTATAGATGTATGGGATTAATTGTGCTTTTCTTAATTTTGCATAATGATTTGATTATAAATGTTGACAGCAGTGTTTCTGTTGCATATTCCTTTCTCTGTATTGTGAATTTCTGTATTGAAATTGAATCCTATTGTGCCCATATATTGAAACAAAATATTTAAGAGCTGTTGAATAGAATCTTCAGTTCAATTTGTGATGGGTGTTATCACATACATGTAGATAATGTTACTATCACTGTCATTCGCCTAGGTGTGGATAGCCCAGAAAGCCCCCTCAGCCCCACTGGACCCCCCAGCAGTACATTGACTGGTTCCCCTTCCAAGAAGAGACCCACCTCAGAACTAGCCAGAAGAGTCATTGAAAACCTCCATGCCAGTCACCATGCCAGGTACGGACACAAATGTACTCTGAAAATGCAGTATAGAAGCAGGGCTGTGATCTCTGTGAATTCCACTTGCAACTTTCAACTACAATATGCCCATGATAGTATTGCAAGTTTAATAACACTAATTAATACCAATTTTTATGTTTGCTTAGCAGCAATGGCCCTCCCCCTCTGTTTAAGCATAGAAATGTAAAATGAGACACCAAAAATGCAAATATTTCTCAGACATGCAGCCAATCTCTCATTGGTCAAACTGGTAATTGCCATGTAATCATTGGTTGAACTGGTCATTGTGATGGACAGACAAAGTCATGTTCTTGTATTTGTTATGTTTAAATTTTTGTAATTCTGCAGTTTATAGTAGCCACATCTTATCTATCTGTGACAGAGTGTAATTGATTGATAGATCAACCAATGGATTGGTCAATTGATTGATTGTTTGACAGTCCCTGTGTCTATCCATCCCAGCTCCCCAGACCTCCGCTCGGCAGGCCTGAGTAACCTGGCGTATCTCGGAGCGTCCGCCATGGACGGTGACGTCTTGAAGATGCTGCTTAAGATGCAGACCAGCAAGTCAGAGTCTAACTTAAACACTGTCATTGAACTGCATGACCACATCTTTAACATGCACTCAAGGTAGGCATGGTTAATAGGAGACCTTAACTTCAGAAGTGGTTTTCATTTTCTGTAGGAGTTTTCGTGGCTTTTTAATTTCTCACTTTAGATAATTCTGCAGCTAAATAGTAATACATTGGAAACTCATATAACTGGCATTATGGATTTGTGGTAGAGAGATTTTTAAAATTTACTGTATTTGTAATCTTAAAATTTAAACTACTTGTTGTTGTACTGGAGATCCATCACCTGAAGCATCTATGCCAAGATAGAACTCCATCTTGGCATAGATAATCTATCCAAATATTATTTATTGTTGACAAGCTTGATACCATTTTAGAAACTTAACAGACATTAACCTGACCATTCTTCCATCTCTTACAGAATGTGGAACCATCAAGAGGGGAGGGCCCCAAAAACCCAAGCCAGAAGCTCACAAAAACTCAACCGCTCAATAGAAAAGTCAAAAGGGTGTGAAATTTTTTTGAATGAATGTCAAAGAGAGATAGCGAGAGCTAGTGTAAGTAACGTGTGTATGATCAAAAGCGTTGAGGCATGCAAAAGCCTACATGCTGTTAGGACACAAGGTTCTAGGTTGTTTGGATTCAACTACACTCTTGTAGATGCAGTATGGTCATAGTTCACTGACTTGATGGTTCATTTAGTGGTTATTTAGTAGGTCTCTTGCCAGGCATTACATAGTGTGTGTCACTGTAGACACCACATACACAGGGTAGGTCATTAACTCCCAAGTATATTTGTATTCATATTAGGTATTCTTATGATTTTTTCAGGGATTCCTCAGAAGAAGAAGACAATCCAGAAACTAAAGACAAAGATGTGAGTGTCGACAAGGAGCCCCTGCAGTTGAAGACTGATCAGTCAGAGGGCGCTGTAGGAGATGAAGTATGGAGTCTTCGACAGGATCTTCAGTAGAGAGAGAAAAATGATTTTTTATTGTATCCCAGACAATCATTACAAAATACTGGTCGTGGTAGGCAGGACAAAAGGGACCAACTGTTATCATGTGGCTTGTGCTTGGTAAGAGTTAAAGGAGCCCTAAGCAGTTTTTGCCTGTTTTAAGTGGAAATATTTTGGATAACGTAATCTGTGTGATATTGACATCTACTGCATTATATTTGCACATTTACATCGTTATTTCATACTTTGAGTGGTTAAAAACGGTGCAAAAACAAGCCGCGCGAGGATTCCCTAATTATTATACCCCCCCAAAATTAGGCCCTTATCCAGCCAGTAACTGTTTTCCGTCGACAATGTTCGGCAAGTTCCGGGCGCATGAAGTTTTTAACCACTCAAAGTATGAAATAACGATGTAAATGTGCAAATTTAATGCAGTAGATGTCAATATCACACAGATTATGTTATCCGAAATATTTCCACTTAAAACAGGCAAAAACTGCTTAGGGCTCCTTTAAGGGATCTACACTGGCAATGTTCTGGTTGGCTCTACACATATAAATGTCCGTATGATATAAAGCCATGTGAATATGCAGGGTAAAGGGCTTGAAATGTGCCACGCTGTGTAAAGGATGAGTTATTGTGGCTGGAAAGATTAGAATTTGCCAACACCACCACTTCTATGGACAAAATGTGTTTTGTAAGAAGTTTGTTAGATAAAGGAAAGGAAAGGAGATTAAGGTATGTGCCATGTTTAATCATAACATTTTTTATTGAGGACAGACTGTAGTATGGGTACCTGTACTGTGTGGTGCTTATGACTTGTACAGTACATTTTGTATGTGAGCTTCATATGATGAAGAAATTTCAAGCAAAACTGTGTCAAAGTGTACCTAATCGTGACAATCAGTTGACAGATGTTTTCAGATCATGACCACTCACCAGGGTTTGAACATGACCATCAATTAAAAGTAGTCAATTTTTTGGCAAGGCCTAAGGGGTGGGGCATTTTTATTGATGTATATTAATGTACATATATCCCAATTGACAAGGTCAATCTCTTGCTGCTTGGACTTCTGTATTGACACAACATGGTACAAAAATGCTTATGGGTAAACAGACCAAATAAAAGCATTCATGGCTTAGATGAAAATATTTTGGCAACACCATAGGGGCTGAGCCTGATTGTACCTTCTTGGGGAGACTGTTACCCTGAAGAATTGTGCTACAAAATCATGCTTTTTTAATGTACAAGGCTAAAGACGAAATCAGTCAGGAGGTGAATACTAAATCATAAACCTGTGATATTGTATTATGACACTGTCAGCCAGTAAAATGTGCACAGTTCCTTATTTTAGGAAGTATTTTCTTTTTATTTTAGACTAGAATCCTTCCAATGTAAAAAGCTTGTTGCTAGTAGACTCATAAGATTGACAAATTGTACAGATCGTGATCTTTGTAAGACAAATTTATAATATATCATGTGCACTACAATCAACAGAATTTGCCCTGTACTTAAGTTTTTAGATTTTTATAAGACTGATAATACAAGCCTTAAGAGAGGCAACTTAATACCCTTCATATAATAGATACTACATATAGGGACACATCATGGGCATTTGATTCTGTAAAGCAAGTACAAAGTACTGGTACTTCAATTCAAGTTGTCTTTAGGTAACTCAGGGATATCAATTGCCTTTACTTTACTATACATTCCATTTCTATTGTTATATTTATGTATTAGGTTACACAAGTTTGATAATGTGTACCAAAGTTGTACTTTTATTTTTATTTTTAGCCTTTGCACTCTAATTTTATTACAAGAAATGTTCCAAGAAGCCGATCAATTTGTACAGCCTCAGAATTCTCCAATGAATGCCCAAAGGTACAGAAGAATTAGAGCTGTTATGGTACTATTGGTACAACAGGAATGGTCGACATTTAACTGTACATTGTAACTCCAAGTCAACCAAATGTCAAGAACAACGAAATAAAGAATCTATTCATGTACAAAGGTGTGGGAACATGAGTGATGGAAACAGGTACATGCTCAATAGGTACATTTGCAGGTATGGAGCGTCAGTAGTCGACTTACGGGGTTATACCGCACCGTCGGGGTTATAATGGTCTGGTAGAGTAGAAGTGTAACAGACACATTG
The DNA here is from genome assembly GCF_000003815.2 of Branchiostoma floridae. Classification (NCBI taxonomy): domain Eukaryota; kingdom Metazoa; phylum Chordata; class Leptocardii; order Amphioxiformes; family Branchiostomatidae; genus Branchiostoma; species Branchiostoma floridae. The sequence goes on along the minus strand of NC_049983.1, from coordinate 19,713,784 downwards.
ATGGATCAATCTGATCTTTTTCTTTGTCTAGAATTGTTTTGAGTACATAACATGGCTGTCCGGTAAAATGGTAAATTTCAAATCGTAAATTACTCATCAATATTGGTAAACCCCAGTCAATAGGTAGATAGGGAGCGTCGGCAGTCGACGTGAGGGGTCATACCGTACCGTCGGGATTATGCCACCCCTTGTGGGGTGACATATCCTTTCTTTGGCTGATACAAGACGGGGATGCGCCTGGTTTCTCGTCCGGGTGAAGGATGTAAATCACCTTATTGTATGGCTGATACGAGACGGGGGTTCGCCAGGCCTCCATTCAGGTGATCTGAAGTGAGTCACCAACCCCTGACAGAAGGATTTGCTCCATAGCACACCGGGGCATGCCCCTACTCTTTTTCTAATGCTGTGGTGGGTTCTTAAACCTGCGTAGGGTGTGCTCTCCTCCCGTGTATGTTTTCCGTAAGAGACCTTTCTGACAGAGCCTGACCGTGGTGAAGTGTAACGACCCCTAGTGAACATCCTGCTCACTGCAACCTGTAGCTTTATGGAGCCCTACACAAGCCCAGACTTTATTCTTTATGGATCAAGAATATTTCATAACGTTATATTTTCCATGTACCTGTCCTCCCTGCTTGTGCATGATAGCAAGCCAGGTGAAAGAACAGGCTATTAACATGAGCAATACCGTGCTACATGTGCATTTAAAATTAAGCCCAGAAAGGCTGGTGGTGGTAAGAGGCGCTCAGTCACAGTGAGTGTATTGGTGAGAAATATCATCACTATGTGTCAGCTACAGCAACACAGCACTCCCAGTAAAACCAACAGTTTTTGTACGTTGGCGGGATGTTGTCATTTCATTGATCATGCAGAGCCAGTCTTCAACGATCCAAGTCAGTACCTTCCTGTATCAATCTACCAAAGAAGTCATTCCTTACCAGCATTTGTCGGTTGAGATGTTTGCCGTACATCTTTCGCACTTTATGGCAGTTATTGAACTTGAAGGGACTTACAAACCTAAAGTATGGCACAACCGTGGAGATTGTACACTTCAGGAAACAAAGATCGTGTTCTTCCGCGGTGTAGTAGCGTCACCTGTCAGGATGAGTTCAAACTGTACTGCCCAGTTTATCCACCTTTTCCTTGAGCAAAAACGGTGTCTTTCGCGCGATATCATCAGACATGTATGTTGGTCAGTGAGTGGGTAATCTCTCATTGACAGACTACTCTGACTATTGACAGACTACAATTAAGATTTATGCTCTATTTCCGTACCTTTTTTATGGTACACGCTTTATATTGTGTACGGAAAAAGGCTATAAAATCTTTAAAATTCCGATGTCAATTATCATCAGAAATGAACCGTCATTTGTTTCATGAGAGGTTTTTCAGTTCACAGATATGGGGGATGTATGAGTCACGTCCTGTGATATGCCTATACCAACAATAGAACAGCTGAGTATACCAATGATTCTTTCTATCCACAATAGACTGACAAAAATCACTGTGCCTCATCCTCTTCCTAACTTGTCTACACTGTCTCGTACTTGATGGCCTTTGAGTCATTCACACTGCATGACAGGCACAGTTGTGTTTGCACAACGCAGGGTCGTCATATTGTTGTGGACTCAGTGCGCAAACTTTGATCTAAAAATACGTCTTCACGCCTATTACAGATCGTTACAGTGTGTATTTCCGTGCTTCCGATCGCATGGTAACGTTAAACAGCGCGCTGGTGTGGTGCTAATTGGACAGATACAACTTTATATGGTTCGAGTTTGAGTCGGCGCCCCGGGTCGCAGGTATGTGTTGGCAGTAGTCGTGAAGACGTAGGCAGAAAATAACGTCGTTCCGAGATGGCAGGACAGCATCTTGCGATCTTCCTAGTGCTTCTACCGGCAGCGTCCATACAGACAACGGGTAAGTCCATACGTTCACATTTGGCAATTACGGCGACACATACTTTTGTGGGCACCATGGACTGTAAATAGAAGGGACGATACATCTGGTTCTGTCATCACAGATAGTTCTCTTGTTACGCTTGGCCCAGTTTTGTCCGCTACATGGCCTTGGCAACGCATTCCATGGACCATGCCCACAAATAACCTTTGCAGAACTAAAAAACCAACCCGAGATGGATGAATTTAAGAAGGACGTGTAAATGTTTGCTACAGCCTTCAGTATTATGTATATATTGGCAATTTTCCGTCTGTGAAAAATAATAAAGTTGACTGGTGTATATATGAGAAGGCATGTAAAAGCGTGGATAATCGGAATTTCAGGAGGCGTTGACACATAACGTAACGCGGCACCATGTCGTAGTATGTGGATGTATACTTTCAAGGTAATTCTTTTGCGCGACTGCATGCCAACAGTCTATTAAAGACAGAGAGTTCCACTCCTTAAGATTATCGACCTTGACTCTAGTAATGTTAACATCTTAACACATCTTTCTTCAAGAAATAATCATTGAGCCGTATTTCGACAGAAGCAGATACTTAGAGTTCAATGTCGTTGATTGTAAGGTTGACACGTGAAGGACTGAACATTGCTTGACGGAATTTGCGGAGGTTGCTGAATGTGCGCCAATGGCGTTGGCTACATGTTGCAGCTGCACCAAGTATGCATCGAAATAAGATTTTAAAATATTGTTGAACTGTATTCAGTGATAGATAGACGTGCTTTGATCATGTTCACTGCATAAAGGACTCACAGTCTTATGTCAGAAACGATATACAACGTTAGAGAACAGCGAGCGCAAATTGTGAGAAATATTTGAGTCGCACGGACGGCGTTGACTGTGTTTCATTGTAAGGTCACTTGCGCACACCACAGTGGTCCAGTCCTGCCTTTAATACAACGTTTCTTTTAGTCTAACTATGCTAATTGTTTTCCCACTTCGACACTCATGATATTGAACCGTCATCATTTTTTACGACCTAACTTTATTGATTGAAGTTGCCATGTAACGATGTTAGAGCATGTGTGCGGCCTACATGGGAACTATGTCAGGTGTTTCTACGGCTTAATGAAAAATACTGCTATTTTTGTAGATACGCTATCACGCTTCAGGTAATGACATGATAACAGTCGGTATCTGCAAATGATACCTCTGTGGGTACCCTAGATACGTGTAAAATGTTGCTCCAATAACACATATTGTATAGTCTACGAATTTGTGCACATTTTGATAATATATCCCTTTCTAATGCCAAATCGATATACATGTATTGGACGAACAAAGTAGCTAATAAAATGTCAGCCATTAAGAGGTAATTATCTATTGGATTTTAATTTTTGTCACTTATTTTTGACATTCCAGTTCATCACTCTCACGACTGCCCGGATGTTGACCCGACCTTGACCCCGTGGAGCCCTGGTCATGACGTCACTGCGCAGGTGGTTGTGGGACGGGGACAAAATTACCTGCTCCAGTCGTCCGCGACTTTTCACTCTCTAGAAATAAGAGATGGGGGTAAGTCGTCGAAGTCAATGTTATCCCAATCGCCATCATCTGATCCATTCAAATCTTTTTTTGTCATTTTTAATCCAGATTTGTCCCTACACATTGTATCTACATCATTATTCTGTGTTTCATTCTGCGCTTAGCCTGACTAAAATCGCGCTCCTAGCGGCCGGCCCTACAATATTGCCGCCGCCCTAGGAGGGGGTCATTAACCCCAGCCAGCGAGAGGCTAATTCTGCGCTTATTTCTATTTCTTTAGGAAAGCTTGTATTTGCTGACCTTGGTTCATTACATGACCGTGAGATCATCTTGAAATCTCGCGAGATTACCGTGGGCAGAGACGGCGAGTTTCACATCGGAAGCGAGGCATGCCGATACCAGGGGCAGGCCACCGTGTCCCTGTACGGACGCTCGGACGATCAGAAGAACACCAAACAGTTCCTGGTCATGACTGGCGGGACACTGGAGATCCACGGGAAACAGAAGTTGGCTTGGACGCAGCTTGCACAGACGGTGCCAGCCGGTGGGCTCCCAAGGGTACGTATCACCAAAGTTTACATAGAGATTTGCAGTGAGGGAGATATGCGATGTTTGCTTGCAAATGTTTCCTTCTCTCATGCTAGACGTATTTAAATCTTGCTTTCGTTAAAATACAGGGGACGTACTACTACGACTCGACCAATAGATGGACACGAGGCATCAATGTTCGCGCCATTGACGAAACTTCGGGAGCCGTTGTGGACCTGGCAGATTTCGACACTTACGAAAGCGAGGAGGAGAGCCGACGTTTGGCGAACTTTATCGACCGAATCCCTCCGGGTAGAATCGTAGCTCTAGCGGCAAACGACGAAGCGTCAAAAAATCTGGAGGAATCTGCTAAGAGCAAGATTAGGGAGTTGGGTAGTGTTGAAGTGGACTCATTGGGACATAGGTACTCAATATTTCTTCAATTTCACCCTTAGTTTTCTAATTCTTTGAGATATAACAGTTTCTTCATGTTGCACTGCGTTTCATTCAATCTTTAGAATTTATTTCCGTATTTCAGAGACCCCTGGGCGTTTGTTGGTGTGAAGGGAAACCAAAGTTCTGCAGTTGAACAGAGGATCCCTTACGTTGGTAAGGAGAACATTTTACATGACCTTGTTGTTATGTGCCATTATGTTTTATCTTATACAAGTTTGTCATCTCAAGTTGCAATGACTTTCGTGCGAAATATATAACCCGACTCCTATTAAGAAAGGATATTAAAACTTCAACATGTCTTGGCGTTTTTTAAACTATCTAGACACAAACATGACCGGCACAGCTACAGCATCAGCGAGGTTCCACAGCGTCTTCGGTTTGTTTGAAGTCGACGTCGCCAGCGAGTGGGTCGGAGGTAAGGCATGCCTCTCCAAGGTGCTGATTTACCATCAAATAGTTCTGATTCTTAGATAAACTTTGGATTCTGGTAAAATTCTTAACTTTGGAACCAATTGGTACATTAGCACTAAGTTTGATCATCTTTCGGATTATTCTGAATCGTTGTATGCATGCGCATAGAATACTAACAAAAAAATTTCCATGTTCGCCGGCCGTTTTGTGGTTTGCAGGACGAGCGCGGTGTACGTTTTCGGTAAACGGAAGTGCGGGTGAATACGTCATCAATTTGAAGGATGATGTCACTTCCTGGGAGCCCGGGGACCACATCGTGCTAGCCAGCACGGACTACAACATGGAGCAGGCGGAGGAGTTCGAGCTGATGCCGTGTGGGGAGTGCTCCAACCACCAGGTCAAAATCAACGGTAAAATTTTTCCGGTACCCATAAGACATCACCTCACGTTTTGAATCTTTCTTTCTCGTGTATTTTGCATATTCAACCGTTTTGTTGTTTATTGTTTACAGGGAAAGCCAAGTACACACATTTCGGGGAGGTGTCGGACGAAGTAGACATGCGTGGGGAGGTGGGCCTGCTGACCAGGAACGTCAAGTTTCAAGGGGAGGTGGAAGACGAGTGTTACGGGAACAACTTCTGTCAGTTCTTTGACTATGATACTTATGGAGGACATCTTAAAGTTAGTAAACAAAATGCTGTCAACAGAATAATGATACATATAGTTTTCAATATGTTAACTTTTGAAATAACGTTAATTCACTAAGTAGAGGTATTGACGAGAGCTATGAGAGAGACTATTTTGAGAGACGGGGGGACGTTACAAACTTTCTGACGCATCAGACCAATTGCTGACGTCATGTATCTGGAACGTTAGCGGTGGATCATTTGAACGCTAGTATGAAGGAGGCTGCAGTACGGGCTGTCAACATTTTTAAAAAGTCCCTTATTGTCCTTCAGCTGTTGTATTTCGAAGTCACCTGTGTGTTGTCTGTCAAACTTGTTGGGTCATAGTCTTGTGTTCAACTTGACAGTCTGTTTTATATTGGCTCTTAAACTATTCAGATTCTAAGCGGATTCAAGAATGTACACCTGTCCGGCATCGAGTTCACTCGCATGGGTCAGCAGGTGGTGGGCAGCTACCCTGTCCACTTCCACATGGCCGGAGATGTGGACGAGGTCGGAGGCTACAGCCGCCCAACGTACGTCCGAGAGCTGTCGATTCACCACTGCTTCTCCCGCTGTGTCACGATCCACGGCACCCACGGCCTGTTGGTCAGTCAGTACGCTTTGTTTGATTGTTTCTTGTAACCTGTATAACAGCCTTTAAGTGTAACATACCAGTTTTGTTCAGAAGGTACAGGCCGCATGAGACTAGATTGCAAGGGCGTTTCGTATGAAAGGATAACAAATAATAGTAACTTTATTGCTCGACTATTGAATATAGTTTGGAAAGTATTGTTGCAACACAAACGTTCACGATAGCACAACTGTTTTGAAATTCCTACGAACAGAAACAAATCTTGTTGACACTACAAAAGTACAGCTATTCTAGTTTTCCTCTAAGTGTAAATGTATGTGTTATTGTAAAGCCGTAAAGGCAATAACTGGAAGGGAATCATAGTAAAGAGACTGAAGCTTCAGAAAGTGATGTCAATAGCGATCGCAAATAAAAGTCCGTTTACCGTAAGCTTTGATGACAACTGGTGCGCTGTAAGGGCAACTCTTGTATAGTTCACCGCGTAAATCTACATATATGCTAGGAACGATTATACTTTGGTGCACGTAAAGATTGCCGCCTCACCTCTGTAGGTTCAAGACACGGTAGGGTACGACACACTCGGCCACTGTTTCTTCCTGGAGGACGGAGTGGAGCAGCGGAACGTGCTGGACCACAACCTGGGCTTGGTGACGCGGGCGGGCACGCTGCTGCCCACCGACAGGGACGACAACATGTGCCGGACCATGAGGGACGGGGTCTACGGGGACTACGTGCCACTGCCCTACAGCGATTGTCAGTACGTAATCATCTTAGGAATAAGAAGTACTCAACTATGTATGAATATATCAGAACTACCAAATAAGCTCTTATCACGTATTCTCCAAGCAGAGGTTGGTGGGGAAGATTGTCATCTCTAGTGCTGAAACGGAAGATATGATAGAAAGGTGGCAATTTTCCCCACCACGTCTACTGGGAGAGTGCGTGATAAGAGCTCATTTGGTAGCTCATTCTAATATTCATACATGCATGAAAAATAGTTTGAATGATTTTGCATACATCGCAACGAACGGTACAGAAAAGCTACTTTTGGTGATTCCAAGATGATTCGTTAATGAAAACTCTCATTAATACTTTAAACGAATTTCGCGGATTGAAAAAAGTTTTTTTTTTCGTTTTGTGTGTTTGCTGTCTGTCAATCATATTTTTACATCATGGATCATATTTGAATTGTTAATTAACACATCATACAAACCTTGGTCATCCAATGATATGTATTCAGTTTAAAAGGGCCTAACACAAACACTACTAATGTTTGTATATTCAGGGCACTGTCGACGTTCTGGATCGCTCATCCGAACAATGTGCTGATAAACAACGCCGCTGCTGGGTCCCTGGTAAGCGTCAATTTATTCACATATTTCTGTGCCAGCAACGGACTCTGCGGCGTTTCCCAATGTAGCATCTTTCCTGGCGCCAATACAACAAAATGTTAATATTAGCACGTTGCTAGAGTGTATCACCTTTCTCTGTACTTTTGATCAATACAAAAAATTATAATGATACAGCAAAAAGTGAAACATAAAAATCTTTGATTTGGTTCATCATATAAGGTTCAGATATGCTATTCATTTATGTATGACAACTATGTGACAATACCTGCCTCACATAGCCCATCATGGCTTCACAACATTCTCCAAACGTAATTTGGAATTAGTGTAGCGTAGATGTTGTTTGCGAGGTTGCAGAAAAAAAACATTTCGTTGGAATGCTATTTCTAAGGATTAGAGTAGCGAATCGGAGCTAGTTTAAGGTGGCGACCTTGGTTGGTGAATGGTGTTGAGCAAGTCGTAGGAAGGTGCCGAATGTATGTCAGAGGCTTTAAGTTCCTGCACGTACTTACAGCATGGTGGGATCTGGTACATTTTCCACCGGAAGCCGACAGGCCTGTCCGACGGTTCCGCGCCCATGTACGAGTCCGAGCGAACCCCGCTCGGGAGGTTCTACAACAACAGGGTACACTCTAACGGAATGGTGGGTACCAATTAATCTTAAACACAACGTTATGTTTGAAATATGCTATGTATGAGTAAGTTTCTCCCAAATAGCACATTGTTATCCAAATCATCAGGTACTGCGTTGGTGTTTGAATAGCTATTGTCGTTTGCAGCACCGCAGTTACATTGGTTTCCTTGTTCATCAAAGTATGGACTAAAGTATTTTACACAATTACAGTTAAACACCACTTAAAACTTTTGCTTTGTTTTGCTAGTTTTGTTAGGAAAGATTTTGTTTGTTTTCCAGCACGGCCTAATGATAGACGACGGTGTTAAGTACAGCCTACCAACAGCAAGTAACCCACAGGAATACCTGGCAAGATCGTATGGACGGTACGACAATATCTTCTCACATCTTATATCACAGCTGAACATTATGTGTCAAATTACAAACGGATACGTCATTGATATAAGCCAATAAAAGTGAGCGCGAACAGAAAAATATTTCCAAACACAAGAGGATGAATTTTTAACCAAACCTCTGGTCTTCCTCTGGAAGGTTGGCCTGCCCATTGCTCAGGTCACGTGACCTAATATCATTGTGACGTAGCCAGTGGGTCAAAGCTGGTTAATCTTTAGAAATTGTTGACGTTCACAGGTACAAACCTCACCAGAACGCCGATCTTCGACAGCCGCGGGTACCGGCCATGATAGAGGGACTCATCTCCTTCAAGAACTGGTTGGAGGGGGCCTGGGTCCGGGGAGGGGACATCTGGTTCAACAGATGCGCGTACGGACATGTCCATTGCTCTTACTCTGTGTGCTATGACGTTACTTGTATGTGAGATGCTAGTAACTTAGTACGTTTTCCTATCTGACCATTTCTGTGTTAAACCGTCCTGTGCCAGGAAACGTAGCGATTTAGCCTTATCCAACATATCTACTTGGATTGGGTTGCAGTGAGCAATACTATTGGGAATCCATCACACAAGAGGGGCTAGGTATTAGGTATGCAACATTACCCGTGAGTTTTCATACGGTACATTTTACGTTGTCAACTGCTTTCACTATGTCCAAGCAGACGTTGGGGAGACTAACTTAGTACGTTTTCCTATCTGCCCGTTTCTGTGTTAAACCACCGTTTACCAGTAAACGTAGCGATTTAGCTTTGTAACCAACATCATGATTTGCTTGGAAATTACTGCTTTCAGTGGGTTATAACTGGCAGCACAATCAATATTTCACCTAAGTGAGGCATGCAACATTCCCTGTGATTTTCATACAGCACGTCAGATATTCAAGTCAATATATTGCGTTTTTATGACTTAATTTCATTGAAACGCACCTAAACCAAACCCCCAAAACTCGGATGTGGCTAACATTTTTGCAATGTGCTTGCTTTGCAGTTTCGTGGACAACGGAATTGGGCTCACCATGGCAAGGTATGGTGGCAAATGATATACCAAAACAACATAGCTATGATATTATAAGTGAATGTTTAGACCTAATATTCGCCTTGTTTCAAAACTTGTTTCAAACCTTGTTTTCAATTCCAATACAAATATACAAATACAATACTTTTCATTCACTTTATTGAAACTCATATATATAATCCATGTATTCGGACGTCAAATTCATGTTTTCCACGGTCTCATCTTTGACGTTATGGATTACAGACTAGTTGCTGACTAGTTGCTGATTGGTCTGTACTTGTCTGTTCTGTACACAAGTGAAGGCACGTTTCCCAATGATGAAGGGTCGAGTCAGCAGGTGTGGAACAGTATCTTCATCGGGGAGAGTGAGAACGTGGGGAGTCCGGACGGAGCCCGGGTCTGGGGGATGGGCGGCGTCAAACACACGGAGAGGAGCCTGCCGCAGTTCGCGTGAGTCACTATTACTCTAATGATGAATATGAAAGTTAATACGTGTTCCTGGACTACATGATATAAACATCGTCCCTACACAACAAACGTTTCTAGGAATCATCGGCTGTTCATGCATCAGGTTCAAATGCATGACCAATCATTTAGAGCACGTGGCCTTATGGACACGGCTTCATCAACTGGAGAGATATGTATTTGTGGTGCTCCAAGTTTAGTCTTTGATTTTTTAAGAATGACACTGATACTGATAAGACAATTGTAAAAGCGTTCATTTGTTCAGTCATCAGTTTAGAATTCTCACAAACATGTACTACGGTCAAATGTGTATATTCAGTTTTGTTTCATGATAACCACGTCTGTGTAATTCTCTAGAATGTTAGCTTGTGCACGAATACCAAATTAGAAAATTGTACGACGGACGTTTATTTCACCTCAATCCAGAGCCTTCCCAATGCGAGGACTTGATGTGTACGATGGCCCGATCTTGGCAGAGAGTTGTACCTTTAAGAAGTACGCCCAGGCGCCTCAGTACGACCGCTGGAGCAGCGCGATCGGCTTCCACCGATACAACGCCTGGCAGAACTCTCCAAGGAACAACGTCTCCAAAGCCAGGTTTGAAGACGTAAGGAAGATAGTTCTTATCACTATGTACTTAACGACCACGCAAAAAGTGTTATCTTCAAAAGGTGATCGATGATTTTTACGATACGTATTCTCAATTTGTGAGTGTTAGATAGCTTATGGGGTTGGGAAGAAGTGGTATAGGTTTTGGTCCCCAGCAACGTATTTCGAATTGCAGAGGCGTTTTGTAAGAAATTTTGGTAGAGGAAATATCCAGAACGGAAGAATTATAGTAATCACCAGGATTTGGAGGCAGTGGACAGGTAGTCAGGTAGAGATTCACATTACCAGATTCAAAGTATGCAAGTCATAACCTACTTTGCATAATCAATTTATCATTTTGTTATATGCATAATCAATGAAGCAGTATAATATATGATATGGCATTCATACATGTAACATACTAGTATACAAGTTCAATATTCCTTTCTGTTTTTCGCTAGGTACAAGGCCGAGTGTTTGTAGGTGGGAGGGGACTGCCTGGGTTTGACACTGAGGATTTGGACGGCGACAAGACCAACATCGTACACGACTGGGACGGGAGCATCACGGGATACCCCGACACGTACATAGTGGGACAGGAGAACTACCTGACCAGGAATCCCGGATGTGTGGAGAAACCGGAGTGGCACGCTCACGTCTGCAGCGGGAATTATGCACAGGTTAGTATAACAGTTCTACACGTACACTCAGATACACTATACATTGAACGTTCTTCTGTATCTTCACGCATGCTCCTCGTATCGCTGAAAAATAATAGAAGTCGGACAAATAGAAAGATAACACAACAGTGTTGTAGTTTTTTTTCTTCTGTTTTAGCCGGCCAAAACTGCAGTTTTTCACAAAATGGCCGGTTAACTCCTCTGGTGTGTTATCCTTCTATTTGGCCAATTTCTACTACTTCTTTGCGATGTGAGGGGCTTAGTAGAGGCGACATATTCTGTACCTGGAGTTACGAGTGTTACAAATGAAAAGGGCACCTGTTTGATACTCAAATATACATCGCTGCCAACGCCGCTGATGATGAAAAAGTTTGTGATCACTGAACATACTGTCGTATGTCAGTGCTGTGTCGTATTTTTTTGTTCAGGACAAAGCTCATCTTCCGACTGACTGTAGAATTGCATGAAATTTCCTGTTTAGCAAATTGCTTTTGAATTTTCTACATATCATGCCGACCTCTATCGAAAGACGACAAAACTATGAATTTTTCTTCCAGCTGTTCATCCTAGCCCAGTGGCCTAACACCTTAGTCATGTCCATGGTTCGAGACGAGTACCCGGACCACCCCATGACTTTCACCGGTCCCCTGAAGTACGACCCCCACTCGCACCAGCAGTACCAGCCTGTGGTGATGCTAGAGAAGTCCTACACCATCCACTGGGACGGACGGGCACCGGAGAGCCTCAGGATTTACCCAATCAACTTCGACAGGTAGCACATTTGGTTTTATTACTGCGTTCTTACACTGAGTTCTTTGTATTTATTTGTTTATTTGTTTATTAAAATTCCCCACACAAGTGGAAGGTGCGGGGGAACAGGTGGTGACACCTTTGCTGGCCCTCGCCCCGACATACAAATACAATAGATAACGCAGATAAGATTGATACAAAACGACATTAACAATCGATCAGACTAACGAGCCCTTAAGTCCTGGCAGGAGACGCACTTACATGCAGTAGACCAGGTACAGAGGTTATC